>NC_143139.1:63112954-63415984 GCF_059928025.1 Delphinapterus leucas
TTTTTGGTTTTATTTCCATTTCTCTAGGAGGTAGGTCAAAAAGATCTTGCTGTGATTTATGTCATTGAGTGTTCTGCCTATGTTTTCCCCTAAGAGTTTGATAGTGTCTGGCCTTTCATTTAGGTCTTTAATCCATTTTGAGTTTATTTTTGTGTATGATGTTAGAAGTGTTCTAATTTCATTCTTTTACATGTAGCTGTCCCGTTTTCCCAGCACCACTTATTGAAGAGGCTATCTTTTCTCCTTTGTATATCCTTGCCTCCTTTGTCATAGATTAGTTGACCATAGGTGTGTGGGTTTATCTCTGGGCTTTCTCTTCTGTTCTATTGATCTATATTTCTGTTTTTGTGCCAGTACCATATTGTCTTGATTACTGTAGCTTTGTAGTATAATCTGAAGTCAGGAAGTCTGATTCCTCCAGCTCTGTTTTTTTCCCTCAAGATTGCTTTGGCTATTCGGGGTCTTTTGTGTCTCCATACAAATATTAAGATTTTTTGTTCTAGTTCTGTAAAAAATGCCATTGGTAATTTGATAGGGATTGCAATGAATCTGTAGATTGCTTTGGGTAGTATAGTCATTTTCACAATATTGAATCTTCCAATCCAAGAACATGGTATATCTCTCTAAATGTTTGTGTCATCCTTCATTTCTTTCATCAGTATCGTATAATTTTCTGAATACAGGTCTTTTCCTCCTTCAGTAGGTTTATTCCTAGGTATTTTATTCTTTTTGTTGCAATGGTGAATGGGATTGTTTCCTTAATTTCTCTTTCTGAACTTTCAATGTTAGTGTATAGGAATGCAAGGGATTTCTGTGCATTAATTTTGTATCCTGCAACTTTACCAAATTCATTGATTAGCTCTAGTAGTTTTTTTGGTGGCATCTTTAGGATTCTCTATGTATAGTATCATGTCATCTACAAACAGTGACCGTTTTACTTCTTCTTTTCCAATTTGTATTCTTTTTATTTCTTTTTCTTCTCTGATTGCCATGGCTAGGACTTCGAAAACTATGTTGAAAAATAGCGGCGAGAGTGGACATCGTTGTCTTGTTCCTGATCTTAGAGGAAACACTTTCAGTTTTTCACCATTGAGAATGATGTTTGTTGTGGGTTTGTTGTATATGGCCTTTATTATGTTGAGGTAGGTTCCCTCTATCCCCACTTTCTGGAGAGTTTTTTTATCATAAATGGGTGTTGAATTTTGTCAAAAGCTTCTTCTACATCTATGGAGGTGATCATATGGTTTTTGCTCTTCTATTTGTTAATATGGTGTATCACATCGATTGATTTGCATATATTGAAGAATCCTTGCCTCCCTGGGATAAATCCCACTTGATCATGGTGTATGATCCTTTTAATGCGTTGTTGGATTCTATTTGCTAGCATTTTGTTGAGGATTTTTGCATCTGTATTCATCAGTGATATTGGTCTGTAATTTTCTTTTTTTGTAGTATCTTTGTCTGCTTTTGGTATCAGGGTGATGGTGACCTTATAGAATGAGTTTGGGAGTGTTCCTCCTTCTGAAATTTTTTGGAAGAGTTTGGAAAGGATGGGTGTTAGTTCTTCTCTAAATGTTTGATAGAATTCACCTGTGAAGCCATCTGGTCCTGGACTTTTGTTTGTTGCAAGATTTTTTTTTTAATTTTATTTATTTTTATACAGCAGGTTCTTATTAGTTGTCTATTTTATACATATTAGTTTATATATGTCAATCGCAATCTGCCAGTTAATGCCAGCACTACCACCCACTTCCCCACCCTGTGGTGTCCATATGTTTGTTCTCTACATTTTTGTCTCTATTTCTGCCTTGCAAACTGTTTCATCTGTACCATTTTTCTAGATTCCACATATATGCATTAATATACGGTATTTGTTTTTCTCTTTCTGACTTACTTCATTCTGTATGACAGTCCCTAGGTCCACTCATGTCTCTACAAATGACCCAATTTCTTTCCTCTTTATGGCTGAGTAATATTCCATTGTATATATGTACCACATCTTCTTTATCCATTTGCCACAGTTGCAATTTCATTACTTGTGATTGGTCTGTTCATATTTTCTATTTCTTCCTGGTTCAGTATTATACCTTTTTAAGAATTATACCTTCCTAAGAATTTGTCCATTTCTTCCAGGTTGTCCATTTCATTGGCATAGAGTTGCTTGTAGTAGTCTCTTATGATGCTTTGTATTTCTGCAGTGTCCATTGTAACTTCACCCTTTTCATTTCGAATTTTATTGATTTGAGTCCTCTCCGGCTTTTTCTTGAGCAGTCTGGCTACACTCTAACCTTTAGATGTAAGGTTAGCTTTTATTGTTTTTTGTTGTTTTGTTTTGTTAAAAGGTAGCTTTTTAAAAATTTATTTGTTTATTTATTTTTGGCTGCTTTGAGTCTTCGTTGCTCCATGCAGCCTTTCTCTAGTTGCAGAGAGTGGGGGCTACTCTTCGTTGAGGTGCACGGGCTTCTCATTGTGGTGTCTTCTCTTGTTGCGGAGCACGGGCTTTAGGCGCTCGGGTTTCAGTAGTTGTGGCATGCAGACTCAGTAGTTGTGGCACATGGGCTTAGTTGCTCCGTGCCATGTGGGATCTTCCTTGACCAGGACTCAAACCCATGTCCCCTGCATTGACAGGTGAATTCTTAACCACTGCACCACCAAGGAAGTCCCTAGATTGCTTATTTGAGACTTTCCTTCTCTATTGAGGTAGGATTCTATTGCTATAGACTTCCCTCTTAGAATTGTCATGTTTTCATTGTCATTTTTCTGTAGATATTTTTTGATTTCCTCTTTGATTTCTTCAGTGATCTCTTGGTTATTTAGTAATGTATTGCTTAGCCTCCATGTGTTTGTGTCTTTTTACATTTTTTTCCCTGTAATTGATTTCTAATCTCATAGCGTTGTGGTTGGAAAAGATGCTTGATATGATTTCAATTTTCTTAAATTTAACGAGGCTTGATTTGGGACCCAAGATGTGATATATCCTGGAGAATGTTCCATGTGCACTTGAGAAGAAAGCATTATCTGCTGTTTTTGGATGGAATGTCCTATAAATATCAATGAAATCTATCTGGTCTATTGTGTCATTTAAAGCTTGTGTTTCCTTATTAATTTTCTGTCTGGATGATCTGTCCATTGGTGTAAGTGAGGTGTTAAAGTCCCCCACCATTATTTTGTTACTGTTGATTTCCTCTTTTATTGCTGTTAACATTTGCCTTATATATTGAGGTGCTCCAATGTTGGGTGCATATATATTTATAATTGTTGCATTTTCTTCTTGGATTGATCCCTTGATCATTATGTAGTGTCCTTTCTTGTCTCTGGTAACATTCTTTATTTTAACGTCTATTTTTATCTGATATGAGTATTGCTACTCCAGCTTTCTTTTGATTTCCATTGGCATGGAATATCTTTTTCCATCCCCTCACTTTCAGTCTGTATGTGTCCCTAGGTCTGAGGTGGGTGTCTTGTAGACAGCATAAATATGGATCTTGTTTTTGTATCCATTCATCTAGTCTATGTCTTTTGGTTGGAGCATTTAAGCCATTCACATTTAAGGTAATTATCAATATGTATGTTCCTATTACCATTTTCTTAATTGTTTTGGGTCTGTTTTGTAGGTCCTTTTCTTCTCTTGTGTTTCCCACTTAAAGAGGTTCCTTTACCATTTGTTGTAGAGCTGGTTTGGTGATGCTGAATTCTCTTAACTTTTGCTTGTCTGTAAAGCTTTTGATTTCCCCATCGAATCTGAATGAGATCCTTTCCGGGTAGAGTAACCTTGGTTGTAGTTTCTTTCCTTTCATCACGTTAAGTATATCATGCCACTGCCTTCTGGCTTGTAGAGTTTCTGCTGAGAAATCAGCTTTTAACCTTATGGGAGTTCCCTTATATGTTATTTGTCATTTTTCCTTTGTTGCTTTTAATACTTTTTTTGCCTTTAATTTTTGTCAATTTGATTACTGTGTGTCTCAGCATATTTCTCCTTGGGTTTATCCTGCCTGGGATTCTCTGCGCTTCCTAGACTTGGGTGGCTATTTCCTTTCCCATGTTAGGGAAATTTTCGACTATAATCTTTTCAAATATTTTCTCTGGTCCTTTCTCTCTCTATTCTCCTTCTGGGACCCCTATAACGCAATTGTTGATGCATTTAATTTTGTCCCAGAGGTCTCTTAAGCTGTCTTCATTTCTTTTCATTCTTCCTTCTTTATTCTGTTCCACAGCAGTGAATCCCACCATTCTGTCTTCCAAGTCACCTATCCGTTCTTCTGCCTCAGTTATTCTGCTATTGATTCCTTCTAGTATATTTTTCATTCCAGTTATTGTATTGTTCATCTCTGTTTGTTTGATCTTTAATTCTTCTAGGTCTTTGTTAAACATTTCTTGTTAAACATTCTAGGTCTTTGTTAAACATTCTTTTTTCTGAGGTCCTGGATCATCTTCACTATCATTATTCTGAATTCTTTTTCTGGAAGGTTGCCTATCTCCACTTCATTTAGTTGTTTTTCTGGGATTTTATCTTGTTCCTTCATCTGGTACATAGTCCTATGCCTTTTCATTTTGTCTCTCTTTCTGTGTATGTGGCTTTCCTCCGACAGGCTGCAGGATTGTAGTTCTTCTTGCTTCTGCTGTCTGCCCTCTGAATTGGTTTATTCTTCTAATAGTTGTATTGTGCATTCTTTCAGATTTTCCATACATAAGATCCTGTTATCTGAGAATATAGTTTTTGTTATTTCTTCTTTTCCAGTTTGGATGACTTTTAGTTATTTTCCTTGCCTAATTTCTCTAGCTATAACTTCCAGTACAGTGTTCAATAGCAGTGCAAAAGTGGAATTACTTTCTTTTTCCTCATCTTAAGGGGAAAGCTTTCAGTATTTCATTTTTGAGAATTATGTCAGATGTGGGCTCTTTATAAATGCCCTTTATCTTGAGTAAGACCCCTTTATGTTGAGTAAGGCTCCTTCTATTCCTAGTTTGTTGAATGTTATCATCATGAAATGGGGTTGGCTTTTGTGAAATGCTGTTTCTGCTCAATTGAGATGAACATATTTTTTTTAACCTTCCTTCATTAGTTGGTTATATTATATTGATTTTTGCATGTTTAGTTACTCTTGCATTTGTGGAATAAATCCCAGTTGGTCATGGTGTTTAATCCTTTATATAGGCTATTAGATTCAGTTTGCTAGTATATTATCCAGGATTTTTGCATCTAGGTTCATAAGAGATATTGGTCAGTACTTTGCTTGTGATATCTTTGGCTTTTTGCCAGGCTAGCCTCAAAGAATGTGTGAAAATAGTGTTTCCTCCTCTTTTGATTTTTGAAAGAATTTGAGAAGGATTTGAGAGAATCCTTTAAAAATTTGGTAAAATTAACCAGTAAAGTGATCTGCTCTTGCACTTTTCTTTGTCGGCAGGTTTTGTTGGGATATTTCATGTGCTTTTAATTTTCTAAACACTAATGATCTGAGCACTTTTTCATGTTCTTATTAGCCATTCTCACTATGTGAAGCATGTGTTGAACTCTTCCACCATTTTTTAATTGTTTAGCAGTCTTTTTTATTGTGCTGTAAGAATTGTTAATATATCCTGGACACAAACAGGTTATAGGTTTGTGAATAATATTTCCCAATATGTGGCTTGTCTATTCAGTTTCTTGTTTCTTTTGAAGAGATTTTTAATGTTGATGAACTTTAATTTATATTTTCCTTTATAGTTATTAGTTTGTTCTAAGAGCCTAGGAATTCTTTAATTGTAAGTCCTTTGTCAGATATATGCATTACAAATGATTTCTCTCAGTTTGTGTTCTGTCTTTTCATTCTTTGAATGTTGTCTTTGATGATCAGAGATTCTTAATCTAATGAAGTCCATTATGTCAATCTTTCCATTAATGGCTAGCTATTTCTGTGTTGTATTTAAGAATTATTTGCCTACCTCAGGCTGATGAAGATGTTCTTCCATGCTTTATTCCAGAAGCTTTACTGTTTTTCTTTTCACATTTAGGTCTATGATCTATTTCCAATTATTCCATTGGATAAATGTATCTAATTGGTTTAATGTCATTTGTTGAAAATAAATCCTTTCCCCCACTGAATTAGCAATGTGCCTTTGGTACAGATCAGGTGACTATATATATGTGAGAGTGTTTCTGGACTCTGCTTTCAGATCTGTTGGACTATTTGTCTATTCTTGTACCAGTAACGCACAGTTTTGAATATGAGGCTTTGTAATAAGTTTCATATCTACTATTGTAAGACTCTCAACTCTGTTAAATGTATTTGAGACTTTCACAGAAACTATAAACCTTTTTAGCTCCATATAAATATTTAATCAGCTTGTCAATTTACATTAAAATTGATATTGAATTTTATCTATAAATTTATATGGGAGATTTTGGCATCCTATTATTTATTTCTCCAATATAAGAATATGATATTTTTTCATTTATTTATGTTTTCTTAAATTTTTCTCATCAATATTTATAATATTTAATGTAGAGATCATAACCATATTTTCCTAGATTTATTTCTAGGTATTTAATATCCATTGATGTTATTGTAAATGACATAATATTAAATATCACTTCTAATTATTTGTTTCTAATAGATACAGAAATTATTTTTGTATATTGATCATTTATGAAGAAAACTTGATAAATTTATTTATTAATTCTAAGACTAGATGTTTTCAGTTTCTGCATATAGAAACATGTAATTTGCAAATGATGATATTGATTTTTAAATTTCATATGTAATTTAAATTTCATATATATGATTTTAAAATTTCATAATATATAATCTTTCTCACATATTTCTGTGTCAGTGTGGTTAGATGAGAAGTCCGTTTTCCAGAATCTTCTTCTATGTATAATGCCTAAATAGAGTTGGTCCAGAGGTACTTGTGTACATATGGAAGACATAAGTGAAGCTGTATCTCTTGTTCTCAGAAGGTCCTCATGCTTAGATGTGGTATCAGATAGAACCTGGCAGATTACATGTAACAGAAAGAACCTGGCAGTTTCTAGTTTGTTCTGTCTATTCCATGTCCAGTTCTTCTTCTCAATAATGCTCACAGACCCATAACCAGACCGTTGGCTGCAAACCTACAGAAATAATAAGTAGGCAACAACTTACCATCAGTCTCTCCATAAACTTCATCTGTTAAATCCTTCTGAAATCCTAAGCTTGTAATTATAAAGGATAAATAACTTAAACCACTAACAAGTTTTCAAAAAACAAACAACAAAAAATATTGTGAGGCATTCAGAGGAAGACATTTTTAATGGAGAAAGGGTAGGAAATAAGTTTCTAACTTATGATGGGTTGCCTGAAAATATCAGAATGAGACTTGAGTCAGTTGATAAAGAAATACTTCAGACATTTATTTAAAGAAAAAAAACACTATAATTAAACCGTAAACAGTTTATTTTGTATTTAGAAGTTAAACTTCTTTCCATTTCTGGGGATATTAACAGTGTAGATTGCTTAATCATTTTTTACTTTAGCAGTGTTCAATAATGTGCTTTGCAAACAGATAAATGCTACAAAAATTTAAAGTACTGTATAAAACTTAAGATCCTATATGTTAAATTTGAGATTAAATACATCTATTCTAATTGAGATTAATTTAAAATTCCAGTTCATTTTTTAAAAATGTTTTGAAAACTCTGCAGTTTAAGGGAAAGTATAAACACCTGGATTGCTCAGCTGAGAAACCCATACTTAACCAGGGAAATGGAGACATTTTAAAAAGAATAAAACAATTATAAGCAATAATCACTGAATAGATTGTATGAAGTTCATAATTCTTTCACCATTATTTAAACAAAGTCAAATCATAGAAATATCAATTTTGTACACTTTAATTTTTACTACAGTCTCTCTTATGAACAAATATCTAACATTGCCTTAGGAACAGGCAGCACAGCAAAGTTAATTTCCCAAACTTTAGGTCAATTCAAGCTTGGTTAAATTGCCATTATTTACTGGCTGTTTGCTACCTGTTTTCAAAGCAGTCCATGTTCTTTCTCTTTCACCTTCTGTTAGTCAGTTTCAAAATCTTCTGATCTATTAGACATGCACAGAATCTGCTTCCCATCTGCTCATCTCAACACCACTGATGTTAAATTCTTAATCTTTAACCCAACATCACCACAGTACTTTCATCTCTTGGGAAAAACTTTTTTGATCATTGAATGAAAATGGCTACCTTCACCTAGTTGCTCCATGTTTTGTTCATGCTTACTGATATACCCTGAAACTAGCCCTAGACACTCCATTCTAGATTTGCCCGGTTTCAATGTGTGCTCTGCCACTACCAATGCAGAAAGTAAAGAGGGAGACTGGGTAAAACAAAAGACATTGCATTGGTAGAACCAGGTTATACTCCCTATTACCTTTAATTGCAAGCCTTTTAAACAATCTGACCCTCTTTCATCCTCTGTTAAGTGGGAACAATAGGAATGACATCAGAGGACTATTACACTAAAATGATATGGGTAAAAAATATACTATAAAACCCAACGTATTACTATTATAAAATATGCTAATTTTGAAAATATCTTTTTAATATTCTGAGATACAGCACTGATTTTTTTTTTCCTTTAGAAACCATATTTAAAGTGGCAGTTAGGAATACTAAACATGGGATTAATGTTACTAAACTTTGAGCTTGTAATAGATTTTACAAGTTTTGTGAATTCTCTAGAGGAGTATTTTGAGAGTGTTTCCACTTAAATATATATATTTAACTTCCAAACATTTGCCTTACAAATAAACTTTTTACTTATTCAATATTTTTTTGTTTATTATAAGTAAAGGTATCTCTTCTTGGTATTCTTTATATGAAATTAAGATCTAAGGAACTTTTTATTATTTTTATTTATTTATTTTTTTGCGGTACATGGGCCTCTTACTGTTGTGGCCTCTCCTGTTGCGGAGCACAGGCTCCGGACGCGCAGGCCCAGCGGCCACGGCTCACGGGCCCAGCTGCTCCGCGGCATGTGGGATCTTCCCGGACCAGGGCACGAACCCGTGTCCCCTGCATCGGCAGGCGGACTCTCAACCATTGTGCCACCAGGGAAGCCCCCAGGAACTTTTTAAACAGGGTTAAAGTTGTTGTGATATCAGTATGCTTGCTTATTCCCTTGTTTAAAAGCATATGCTAGCAAAATAATAGAAATGGTGAGAATTTTTCTTATTTCTATGAATTCAATCATAAATCAACAATAACTGTCCCCAAATTGTTATCTCTAACCTTGACCAAATTCCCAGACCTGAGAATTACTGACTTAAGTGACATCACCAGATCTCCTTTCCATAGGCAACTTAAACTCTAAAACCCCACACTGAACTCACATTCTTTTTAAAGCATACTTTTCTCTGTATTTGCTCTCCAGTCAATTACCCTAATATTATTCAATTAACCAGCTCAGATATCTAGACTTTTGTCTAAATTCCTCCCTCTCTACCACCTTTGACCTGGAAAACCTTTAAATACATGTTTTTAAACATCTCCCAAATGTGTCTCGTCTTAAACATGTCATTATTACTGACTTCACTCAGGTCCACATACTTGCCTAAGACAGGAATCAGCAAACTTGTCTTTGTAAAAGACTAGATCACAAATATTTTAGGCTTTGTAGGTCATATAACATCTATGAGTACCAAACGCTTATCTCTGCTATGTGAAAGCAGCCATGGACAACAGACAAACAAATGGGTGTAGCTGGATTCTAATAAAATTTTATTTACAAAAAGCAGTTGGACCTTGGGTTGTAAATAAACCTTAACATGAACAAATTGGTCTAAGAGAAATTAGTCTGCCTGCCAAAATAAACTTCAGCACACTTTAAAGGAAGACAGTAGTATTCAGACATTTGACAATGTAATATTCACAATGTCCTGTATCCAATAAAAAAATACTAGAAAGAAGAAGGAAGCAACTTTGACACATAATCATGAGGGAAATCAATCAATAAGAAAAAATACAGAAATAATAGATGATAGAATTAACAAGGATTTCAAATGAGATAAGTTCATGCTTAAAGGTAAATATAAACATAACAGAGGGAGAAACAGAAGATATAAAACAAATGACATTCTGAAGCTGAAAGCACAATATTCGAAATGAGAATTGATAGACTAAATAACAGATGAGATACCGAGGGGTGGGGAAAAAAAGTGTGTATAAGGACACAGCAATAGAACTATTAACACAGAAGCAAAAAGAGTAAAAGGGAGGGAAAACCCCTGAGTTTTGGATACCTGTGGAAAAATATTAAGCAGTCTAACATATACAGATGTGGAATCCTAGAAAAGAGGAAATGTGGTTGGAATGAGAAGAAATATTTTAAAAATTTTCAGAATTTTCCCTAATTTGTTGGAAACTCTGTTTACAGATTAAAGAAGCTCAGTGACCCCAAGCAAAATAAACACACAAAAAAACTGAAACCAAACAAATCATATTGAAATTGATTTGAAAAATGAAAATCCCAAAAGCAGTCAGAGAAAATGAACATATTTTATGCAGGCCGAGAAAGAAAAAAAAAATCATTCTCATCAAAACCATTGCAAACCAGAAGATAATTCAATAATGTTTCTAAAGTCCTGGGGAAAAAACACATATTTTATCAGCCTATATTTCTATGTTCAGTGAAAATATACTTCAAAAATTAAGATGAAATTAAAGACATTTTTAAACAAACTAAAGTTCAGAGAATTTGTGAATAGCTGTCTTGTACCACAACAAAAGTTATAAGATGTTTTTCAGGCTGGAGGAAAACCCAGATAAAAATAGAAATGCACGAAACAATGAAAAAGAACAGCAAAAGTTTGTGGGTAAAGATAAGTGAATATTGTACAAAACTAATGATAATGTAGATTTAAAATATTTGTATAATTAGAATAAATTGTCAGATTTATGCTACTGGTGGTATAGGAATAAATGGAATTACATGTTCCTAAATTATAGCATTATTGAGAAAGTGGTAAATAATGTGTATGCGATTGCAATAAGTAAAGGGTATATGTTATATAAACACTAAAAGAGTAGTAAAAATAATGAGTTGAACCTACCATATATTCACATAGAAAAAAAATGAATACTGACCCCCAGTCTGACACCATGCATAAAAATCAATTCCAGATGGCTTACTTATTTAAATGTTAAAAGTAACAAGCAAATCTCTTAGATGAAAGCACGAGAAACTGTCTTCATAACTTTAGAGTGAGCAAAGATTTCATATATAGGGCATAAAACAAGCTATCCATAAAGGTGTGATGTGAAAGGTTGTGCTACACAGAAAAAAGAACACAGTCCCAATACACGTTATTTGATGCTTTAGTAACCTTGATACCAAAACCAGGAAGTACAGCTCAAGGGGAAAATTATAACTTAATCTTAGTCAACAGAAATCCAAACATCTTAACAGAATATCATGAAACCAAATCCAGCCATTTATTTAAAAAATAGATTTATATTAGAGTTAATTTATGTCAAAAGTGCAAGATTAATTCAATATTAAAATACATATTAATGTAAATCACATTAACATATTAAGAGGAAATTGCCCTCTCAGTAGATGCAAAAAACAAATTAAAACCTAGAGAAAATTGAACATCTGTCCATGATTAAAAAATAAAAATGTAAACCAGAAATAGGAGAGAACTTCTTTGCCTTATAAGGACTTTGTCAAATACTCTATGACAAACAAACACTTATTGGTAACATATTAAAAGTGTTTTCCTTAAAGTTAAAATAATAAGGATCTTTACTTAAGTGGATCATCTACCCAATGCAATAATCAGGCAAAAGAAGTGAAAATGATAGCTGTTGAGAAAATTGTCATTATTCATAGATTTTTGTCTCCAGAGAAAATCTAAATAATATCCAAATTATCGTTATTAATTAGTTTAGCAGCTTTGCTACAAAAGCCAACTTCATTTTTTATGAGGAAATGTAAGTTTTAAGTGGTAGAATTTGCCTCAAACAATAAAAACTGGTACTTAAATCTGGGGAAAAAGTGTATAATGTCTTAGATAGAGTCAAAGTCATAGTGCTACCAATTTTTTCCCAAATTAATAAAATATATAATAAATTTTATCAATAATATTAACAGAGTTTTTTTATGGAAGTTTACAGGGGAATTCTAAATTATATGAGCATGCTTAAGGTGAGCATTCAAGACACTTGGGGAATAGAAGAAAGAAGAAACAGTATAGGAGGAGGAGTGGGCAATGCTTGTAGATATCAAAATCTATTATAAAGTTACATAATTAAAACAGTGTACTGTTGATGCAGAGATAGATAAGAAACATATATGCAAAAATGAAAAAGTGATCTAGACAAAGCTAGCATTGCAGGTTGATGGGGGAAAGGACAGGCACTCAATAACTGTGCTGGGACAACTGGTCATCAGTAGAAAAAAATAAATTCTATCTCAAGGTATATACAAAAATTATTTTAGTTATATTGATGACTCAAACATAAAAGTTAAAATATTTTTAATTTTATAAATATAGAGAATATGAAGTGAAAGAATCATAGAATTGGGCTACACTAAAATTAATCATTTGTCTTCATTGAAAAAAAAACAGAAAAAGATGAAAATACAAGCCACAAGTTGAGAAAAGATATATGCAATACATATAACCAAAAAATATTCACACAAAGAATATATAATGAACTCCAATGAATCAAAGACCAAAAATAAAACATGGGGAAATGATTTAGAAAAGGCCTTTCACAGAAAAGGAAATATGAATGGCCAATAACATATATTATTCTCAACAAATTTCTCAGTAATCAGAAAAATACAAGTTAAAAACTCAAAGATATATCATTGATCTCCACCAAATAAGAAAAATTGTTTTTAAAATTTGTTGTGATTCTTTTCTCATTCCAAATAAATATACACTTCCATTCCTATTTTGAGGCTATTTTTAAATAGCAGATGACATGATATTATACACAGAAAATCCTAAAGACAGCACCAAAATAAACAACTAGAACTCATCAATGAATTCAGTAAAGTTACAGAATACAAAATTAATATACATAAGTTTGTTGCATTTCTAAACACTAACAATGAACTATCAGAAATAGAAATTAAGAAAACGGTCCCACTTACAATCACTTCAAAAAGAATAAAATACCTAGGAATAAATCTAACTAAGGACATAAAGAACCTGCCCTTGGAAAACTATAAAACACTGATGAAAGAAACTAAAAAGGACACAAACAAATGGAAAGCTATACTGTGTTCACGGGTTTGAAGAATTAATATTGTTAAAATGACCATACTACCTAAGGCAATCTACAGATTCAGTGTGATCCCTATCAACATGTTGATGGCATTTTTCATGGAACTAGAACAAATAATTCTAAAATTTGTAGGGAAACACACACACAAAAAAACCCTGAATGACCAAAACAACGTTGAGGAAGAACAAAGCTAAAAGTATCAGATTCCCTGATTTCAAACTATGCTACAAAGCTACAGTCATCAAAACAGTATGGTACTGGCACAAAAACAGACACATAGATCAATGAACAGAATAAAGAGCCCAGAAATGAACCCACGTTTATGTGATTAATTAATCTACAACAAAAGAGGCAAGAATATACAATGGGGAAAAGATAACCTCTTCAACAGCTGGGAAAACTGGACAGCTACATGCAAAAGAACCAAACTGGACTAATTACTCATACCATACACACACACACACACACACACACACACAAAGAAAACAAACTCAAAATGGATTAAAGTTCTGAATGTAAGACCTGAAACCATACTCCTATAGGAAAACATACACAGTATACTCTTTGACATCAGTCAGCAATATTTGTTTGGATCTGTCTCTTCAGGCAAAAGAAACAACAAAAGCAAAAATAAACATATGGGACTACATCAAACTAAGAAGCTTCTAGCAACAGAATGAAAAGACCACCTACTGAATGGAAGAAGATGTTAATAATATTTGCAAATGATGTATCTAATAAGGAGTTAATATCCAAAATATACAAAGAACACATAAAATTCAACATCAAAAAAACAAACAACCCAATTAAAAAATGGGCAGGTGAAAAAAAAATGGGTAGGGGACCTGAGTAGACATTTTTTTCCAAATAAGACATACATATGGCCAACAGGCACATGAAAAGGTGCTCAACATCATCAGTCATCAAGGAAATGCCAATCAAAACCACAATGAGATATCACCTCACACCTGTCAAAATAACTACTATTAAAAAGACAACAAGTAACAAGTGTTGGCAAGAATATGGAGAAAAAGGAATCCTCATGCACTGTTGGTGGGAATGTAAATTGGTTCAGCCACTGTGGAAAACAAAGTATAGAGGTTCCTTAAAAAAATTAAAAGTAGAATTATCATATGATCCAGCAATTCCACTCCTGGGTATTTATCTGAGGAAAACAAAGACACTAATTCAAAAAATATGTGTACCCTTATGTTCATTGCAGCTTTAATTACAGTAGCCAAGATAGGAAAGCAACCTAAGGGTGTCCATCAGTAAATGAATGGATGAAGAAGATGTGGTATACATACAATACAATATTACTCAGCCATAAAAAGGAATGAAATCTTGCCATTTTTGACAACATGGATAGACATGTAGGGTATTATACTAAGTGAAATAAGTCAGACAGAGAAAGACAAATACTGTATGATTTCACTTATATGGGGGATCTAAAAAATAAAGCAAATGAGTAAATATAACAAGAGAAACAGAGTCACAGATTTAGAGAACAGACAGGTGGTTGGCAGAGCAGAGGAGAGTGGTGGGGATGAGAGAAATAGTTGAGGTAGATTAAGAGGTACAGATATCTAGTTAAAAAATGAGTCACAGCTATGAAATATACAGTGTGGGACATATTGTCAATAAAAAAATTTGTTGTGACTTTTTTCATTCCAAATAAATACACACTTCAATTCCTAATTTGGGGCTATATTTTAAAATAAGGTCCCTAAATTGTAAAAACCTCAGATCTATAAAACCTGGGTCCATTTCTTATTCTAGGTGTATACCCAAGAGAAACTCATGCACATGCAGAACAAAAGACATGTTTGAAACTAATTATAGCAGTACCATATGTAATAGCAAAACAATACAAATATCTATAGACAAAAGAACAATGGTAAAAAACAATGATGGGGACTTCCCTGGTGGCGCAGTGGTTAAGAATCCGCCTGCCAGTGCAGGGGACACGGGCTTGGGAAGATCCTACATGCCGTGTAGCAACTAAGCCCATGCACCACAACAACTGAGCCTGTGCTCTAGAGTCCATGAGCCATAACTACTGAAGCCCGAGTGCCACAACTACTGAAGCCCACGCGCGTAGAGCCCGTGCTCCCAACAAGAGAAGCCACCGCAATGAGAAGCCCACACACAGCAATGAAGAGTAGCCCCTGCTCACCACAACTAGAGAAAGCCTGCACGCAGCAATGAAGACCTAATGAAGCAATAAATAAATAAATAAATTTATTTTAAAAAAAATGATGTATTCATACAATTGAATACAATCTATGAGTTATAATGAATAAACTTCAGCTACATGGATGAATCCCAAAATGTACTCAAACTAAGTGTGTTGAAGGAATATATATTACTGCATAAGTCCATTTGTAAAAATCCAATAAAAGGAAAAACTGAAAATGACAATTTTTAGAGTTACATATATATGTGGTAAAACTATAAAGAGTAGCAAGATAATGGTAAACACAAAATATAGGATAGTGGTTACCTTGGTGGTGCAGGTAGGAGAGTATCAGATGAGGAAGAGCAAATGAATGATGGCAAAGGTAATTTTCAATACTTACTTTCTGAAGCTGGATGGTGCATATACTGGTGTCTTTATTAATAACATTTAAACTATTCATACTATTTCCTAATGAACATTTCTAAGAGTTCTAAAGCCAACAGCTAAAACTCAGTAACCTTATTCATTAAGAAGAGTGGCTGGCAAAATATCCCTTTTCTGGTTCCATGCATTTCCCTTGGTGATGATGAGACAGTTATATTAATGTGTTATTTAAGCTATTCCTTAATCCATAAATCTTTCAATTTACTCTGTATTTTTTGGAGCCTAGTAGAAAAGGATTGGAGTTTTTGAAGTAGTCACAGTTATTTTGAATATATCTTAAATTTCTCTTGATTGTCATGTCTTGGGGATTGAGATGTGCTGTGTGATGTTGGAGAAATTAACATTTCTGTTTCAATTTTCTCAAAAATATTTTTAATACTTATATCCCATTGACTTCCTGATACTCAAATCTATTCCTCTACTCTTAAGATAGAAAACACGGGGACATACAAAATGGACAACCATAGTCCAGGAGATATCATCATGGCATCCACAATAGGTTTCAACTACAGTGGGGTTTAAGCATACTCACAGACCAAGAGACCAATCACTCAGGCTCCTGTTACCTCTGTCAAAAGTCTTCAATACCCAAAAGGGAAGCATGCCCAGATCTATGAGAGACTTTTATTCTGGGGTTAGAAGTAGAGAACCTTGTGTCTTTCTTATCTTTCCTCTTTGTTCAGTATCCAGTAAATGAACTTTTCCTTCAAAAGCGTGCCAGTTTTGATGCTTAATTTAGTATTAGGTGAATTAGAAACAAATGGACCAGGTTGCATATAAATTGTTGAAGCACACACAGATAGTCGGTTCTACAAAAACCCTCCCAGGAGTGTACTAGAATGAATCAAACGTATTTGTGTTTTTCCTGCCTTCTATCAAAGCACTGAGCACCATTCCAGAATCAAATTTTGAAGTCTTGAATGTCTGCCCTGCTTCTCTCCTAAACATTATTAAAACATTTTAGCTTGTTGAAAGCACAGACTATTTCTCCCCTTCCACAGCCTCAACCTACCTTAACTCTCTCTATGGCTTTTGATAAGTAATTAATCCCTCTGGACACACTTTTTTTTTTTACATAAATTGAAGGCAGTAGTTGAGCTATGATTCTCTTATGTATTCAGTTAAATAGAATTCTCCCTCTGATTTTAAAGGGAATTAATATAAAATTTAATGTTCCTCTTGATTTATTAGCAAAATTGCTTTTGCTACAGTATATTTCTGGTGTGATAGGGTATTTGAAAAATATATCACTTGTTTTCCTTCTAAAACCTTTGGCTAACACTAACTCAAACTACTTTTTATTTTGCTCTTGAGATAGATTCACTTAAATATTATTTTCCTTTTGCTAACCTCAACAGCCTGACACAGTATATTACTTTTTGAGTCACTGTTCTCCTTTTCATTTTCAATATTTTCTTAGCCATAACTTTAAGAAAAGCCTTTTGTAAAGCCACATTGAATACTTCTAGCTCTTTATTTTCTTTTCTGTGAAAATTGTAAGGTATTGTAGTTCAATTATAGAACTCTTACTCTCTGCCCTAGAGACTAAGACTTGACTTGACTCCCATGTATTCATTTTATTTTTTTCCTCTTTCAATTCTAGATTCTCTTTATTTAAAACTTTGGGTGTCCAGTTTAAAATTCCATGTGGTTAATTTCTTTTTATTTAATTCTAAAACAGCTCTGATGTGTTCTCCTTATCAGTTGGCTATAACATCATTAGCAGTACTATCAGGCCAAATGATTGTGAGAGAAAGGAAACCAAAATGGATGACTCCACTGTCTTTAAGTGTTTTGAAAACATGTGGTTGGTTCCACTGGCCTCCTAAAAACCAAAAACACCAGTGTTCATATTTTTAACACTAGAATAGATTTTTCTTAAAGAGTAGTATAAACTAAATGTTAACAGCAAAACAATACTTAAGTGCACATTCTCTAAAAATTATTCATCTCCTAGAAGCTTACAGTCTAAGACCAACACATGCAAGATAGAAGACTGTTGATGCTTTATGTATAAACAAGTTTTTATAACACGGATTAACTCTCTTCTAACTTCAATGCTCATACGTAAAGAGTGTCCACCTCACTGTTGGCTTAAATGGATTGGATTATGGGAGGAAGTCCCACCTCCTAGAAATCTGAAAAACAAAAACAATGACAAGAGGAACGATAATGATAAAATAATAATAATGGCTAATGTCATTAATCCTTGCTATGTGCTTGGAACTAGCACTTTATATACATTGCATTACTTAATCCTCGCAAAAAACCCTACGATATATGCTGTGTCCTTTTGTACATATTATAGATGAGAAAATTGAGGCTTGGAGGGGTTTTGTACATTTTTCAAGATCACATAGACAATTAGTGTGGAAGCTGGAATTCTATACAGATTTTTGCTCCAGAAAACAAACATTTAATCAACCCTGTATCCTGGAAAGAGGGGAGAAAAAAGGCTGTATCTTGAAAGGCAATGGCAGAAAATGTATAACTATAAAAGAAAATATGAATTTATAGAAACAAAATAAATCTATACAGGCAAAATATGGAAAAGTTGGTTATTTTTTCACAACCTTGAGAAATGATACTTATGAATAGATTTTACCAATTAGTGTGGTTATTAAAGATATAAACTTTAATGATATATGAGTGTGTTAATTCAATGGAACTCTTCAGTACCATTGATCAACTAGCATATACAAGCCTTTTCAGCAATGTGGAGAATTCTCTTGATACCTCTCTTGTGTGTTCTTTCTGTGGTCTATACAAAACCTTGGCTAAGTTTGCACTTAATGAATTTCTAGTTTCTAAAGTCTCTAATTCCCACTCTTGCCCTAAGACACACTCTTCTCCTCAGTGCCCCAATCCAATTTAATTTCTATTCTGATCCTGTAGCCTATTAAAATAGATGGCAAAGGGAACATTAAAGTAGTAAATAGATGAATCCATTGAAAAAGGAATAAAGAAAATGATGATGAGATCTCAGAGCAAAAAATGTGAAGAAAAAAATGAACAAAGGTTTTTTTTTTTAAGCAAAGAATGAGGAAGCAAAATGTTGAACAAAATAGATAAACACAGTTCTGAAAATAGCAAATATTTTTTAAAAATACAGGATAACCAAGGGATGAGTTCAATCTCAGTAGCATAAGACATAGACATTTCTAGATTTTAAAAGTACCTGAGGAACTGGATAAAGACAAAAGACTATTGACCTGATCTTTCTTTTAATGGAGGTGAGTCTACTATAAAGTCAAAGAGATGATATATACTCTCTGCAACAGAATAGCATGATATGTGAGCCCAGGTGGAGGTCTTTAGATCATTCCCAGAGTTTGGAGAGAACATAGGAATAGGAGAGAGAATTAAAAATCTTAGTTCTGTAAAAATTACAGCGTATATATATCCAGTGTGTAAGTGCAGTCTTCCTAATATTCATGATCAGAAATGCTGTTTATTCCAAAGTTAATCACAATATACCTGTGAAACCCATTCATATCTTAGCCAGCAGTCTCCTGCAAGGAACTTTGGGATGTAAACATCTAACACCATTCCTGTTGTTTAGGATTCTGACCACTGAGAGAGAGTTGATTATTGGGTAGGATATGAGGTAGACAGGAAGAGAAATTGGCTAAAACGCTGATAATAGGATCAGAGTCTGGAACAGAGATTAATATGGAATCATATTCTACTTACTAATTTCTTCTAAAATAAGTTTACTTGTTTCTACATGCAGCTATTGGACACAGCTTTTAAAAACAAGCAGCTTTTAATTATTGGAATCTAGAGAATGTGCTAGGAGTATTTTTTAGAATAAAGATCTCTATTAGGTGGATAATGTAATGATCCTCATGTGAGGACGTTTACTAGGAAACAGTGTTAGGTAATTGATTCTTCTTTTTCTCCTCCTCCTCCCCCCTCAACCTCCTCATTCTTTTTCTTCGTCATCAAATACTTAAGTTGATTTTAAACTAACATCTATTATCTTTCTCCATCTATGAAATTATTCTAAGATTTGAGGAATATTTTTAAACAATGGGAGATACATATAGTTACAATTTTGGAGAATACACAGGTATTTGTCATTAAAAGGGTTAGTTTATATCAAGTTGTCTTCTTTTCCCGTATACTTAGAATAAGGATCTTAATCTTAAACATTACATAAATTGGAGAGATTTAATTAAAACTTGAAGAAATGTGTTACTGTTAATTGAATTCTTGATACAGTTACCTTTGCAAACCAATGTTAATGAAACTCCAGTTCAAAGTGGATGGGTTTGGGGAATTGAGATAGCTATTTATTTCCTTAACTGAGATGCCGTGATCATCTTCTCAGTAAAATAAAGAACCCAGTTAGGAGAGTTCTCATTTGTAGCTATTGATCAAGTTTACACAAACTGGAAGTATTTCTAAGCAAAACAAATCAGAGATTCAAAGTCCGGTAAACAAGGTCAGTGAGTGAGAGATGGAAATGCTTCTATGCATTTTGAAAGACTTGCACCTGTGGAGCAGAGCCAGGACTTGGTCCGACCCCGAGCCAGGTTCCGCTCCGCCCCTTGCCTCGCTTGCTCTCCCTACCCCCCACACGCTGAACCTCCCAGTTTGGTATCTCTCGGTATTACCAAGCTATAAATTGCCCTAGAGCTTAGAGGCAATCAGGTCAGCACCGCTGTCACAGGGGAAAAGCTTCTTACTCCCGAGCACAATCGTTCGGGGGAAAGAGAGGAAGGAGGGAGGGAACCCACGCTTTAGTCGTCACTGCGCTGGCAGGGGGTGGAGAGATGGGGGAGGGGGCTGGCAGAAACTGCATCCTCAACAACGTCGCCCTTGACCCAAGTCTACAAACTTATTGGTCGCCACAGTAGAAACTCCCAGTGCACTCTCCGCTGCCTGACAGCCCCGGCTGCTGGGTGGAATCGCGCTTCCCGGCCCCACCTATGGGAAGGAGCTTCCCCTGCATCTCCGATCCACCGCACCCTTTACGAAAAGTCTCCAGGTACCTAGCAAGGCTCAGATTGTTCTACCCCTGCTTCCACCCCTGCACCCACACGATAATATTATCAGCCTCCTACAGCCCAGAGGGCCACCTTCCTGTGTCCTCAGTTTGAGGACACTCTTGCGGAATCCTTTCTTTTCCCCGCCCTGCTTTGCTTTCACAACTCCAGCGGGTCGAATGGCCAAAGACAAACTTCTGCCTCTTCTTCCCGGCTCCCACATTTTCAAAACCCCACAGCCTGCAAACGCACACACATCGGAACTCCAAGGGTGCTGTTGCAGTCCGGGCATGCTCAGTATCAAGGCAGATTTTGATTGAAAGTAAAAAAAAAAAAGAAAGAAAGAAAATAGCTTTGTATTATGCAGTCTCCCTCTCATGTGCTTACAGCTTGCTGAACAGGTTGCGGGGCATTCCTGCGACTACCCAGAGGGTTTATCTGGTGCCCTTGATTACGTCTCCTTGGCATCTGTACCCCTCGTAGTTCGCCCCCCAACCCTTCTCAAACCCCCCTCCTCAGGTCCCTGTCCGCTGTGGGGATGGAGAGACACTAACAGAACTGGGATGGGCGCTGTTGGCTGAGCGGATCCACCTATTATTAGTGCGCCAGGATTGGCTCCTCGGCGCAGCGTACCCCAGGTGGAACCAATCAGGCGGCCGGGGCTGGGAGCTGATGGGCGGCCGCCTCCTCACTGGAGGGATTCCTCGAGAAGCTGCAGTGTGGGGATGCTCTAGACCGAGTACTGCCCCCAGTGTCTTTCCACCTCTTTTTCCTGCAGCGGCGGCAGCAGCGCTTGGCAGCGGCAGCGCTTGGCAGCGGCAACTTGAGACTGCGCCCAGGGCAAGCCCCCCCAGGGTGGTGCTCAACTGAGAGGGGGGGCTCAGTGCCCGAAGGTGTGTGTGTAGGGTGGGGGCGGCCAGCTGGGACCAGCTGGTGGCCCTGGAAAACCTCCCACACACCCACACCCACACACCCCTTTTGTGTTGCAGGCTGCTCCTCCAAGAGCAGAGGCAGCAAGAGGACGTGTGTGCACCGGTCCGCACGGGGAAGCAGTAGGGACGGAGCCCGGCACCACCTCCTGGTTCTCCCTCCAGGTAAGACAGCCGGGACTGGCGGCACAGCAGCCTCAGCTGTGCCTATTTGCTTGAATCCGTTCGTAAGATTTTGTTCTCGGCACACTTAGGTTTTGGCGGTGGGAGACTGAGACCTGGGCAGGGAGCCCCGGGTAGCCTATTGTGAGCGATGTAATGAGACCACATGTGCCTCTCCTGGAGGAGCACTTTGCACAGCGCCCGTGATTTAGAGCCTGGAGTTGATGATGTTGGTCATCCCCCATCTTCTTCTTTCCCTCTTTCATTTCCTCTCCTCCGTCCCCCACCCCCAATCTCTATCCTTCACCTCCCCCCCCAACCCCTTTCAAATCTCTCATCTTCTCCCTCCTCCCATCCAAAGCATGCACAGTGTTTCTTTCTCTTCCTGGAAAGGATTGCCTTTTCTCAGAGGAAAGAGGGGGGTAGTGATGAAAGGAGAAAGATTTTTTCTGCCCAGGGGGAAAAGAACAAGATAGAATACAAGATAGAAAATTAGAGTACCAAAAGCAATTAAACTGAATAAAGGAAGTAGACAAGCCATGCAGCCCCAGCTGCCAGAGAGGGGAAGTGTCAAGTTTGACTTGATCTTCTGCTTGCAAGGGGCTGTGTCTCTCACTAGATTCCTTCAAATGGAACAAAAATAAACCACCGATCCAACCCACTTTCAATTGCTTAATTGCTGTTGCTTTTAAGTGCCCACCATCTGACTTTTCCTGGTTCCATTTGTCCTGCGGGGCTGACTATTTGGTCTTATCCATCACTGGTAATGTCTGAACTTGGAGAGGTTTCTCGAGTGGAGAAAAAATTTTAAAAACAGATTATTACTTTCCTGAGGTTCTTTGGCATGGCCTTTATGTTGAGGGGCAAAAAAAAAAAAAAAAAAAGTTTCAAAACATTTGTTAGTGACACCAGTATTATTAGGAGGCTTGGATTTCTACTTTGAGAAAGCTAATCTAGTTAGCTTTGTGTACATGGTGATTTTGACTTTCTTGACTATTAACCTTCTGAAATAATGCAAACATTTAACTTTTGTGTTAAAGCTGCATTTGCATATGAATTGTGATTTCATTCTACCTTTCTGCTGTTTGCATTTTGCTGCCCAGATATCGAATTCATGCCTTGCCTTATTTTCTTTTAATAAGTATATTTAATAGATGTACACATGATGCTTATACAATTTCAGTACTCGATTTAGAAGGTGCGTGGAAGCTCAGTTGACCAAGAATCCTCTTGTACTGGAACAAAGTTTAGGAAGTAATGGTAGGAAGATAGCGTCAAATTAAAAAATCTTGAAGGGGAAAATGCTTTTACTTTCATGTCTTATTATAATACAGAGAAAGGTATCAAAACAACTATGTGCCCTGGCTGCCTGCATGATAGGTCAAGTGAAAGGGACTTGCTGGACAGAGCCTTGACAGCAGCCTCAGAAATTTCTAATTTCATCATCAATGGTATAAGCTTTCCTTTCCTATTCAGCTAAGTGATGACCGTCAGATGGGAGGAGATAGAGAGAAGTGCTTAGCTGAATGTAATGGGAAAGCATCCCAAGTGGATGCTACATGAGTGCAGAGAAATCAGCAGATGTTAGTGTCCAGATAAATCTTTTCCTTTGATTTATCAGGGGAAATGCCAAGTCTTACATTTTTTTTTTTTTCTACGTGTCCACTTCGGATAAGAAAAGGGAGCCTTCTTAACTCTGCCTGATCTTCCACACTAATCTGTGTACCCCAGAAAGTATTTTTTTCACCACATATCTTCAGTGGACAAGTTTATACACTGACCTAAAGAAGAGCTGCTTTCATTTACCATCAACGTAATCTATGTTATTTTCTAAACCATTTTCCATTTGAGACACTTATCTTTCCTATCTAAGTAGAATTGCCTCGAGTCACAAAAACAAGATCTTCTTTCTAGGCCTTTGACATTTAGTGCCTTTTTTTTTTCTTTTTAATGTAGTATTTCTGTTGAAAGCTAAAACTTATTTTTAGTGGTGCCACCTTTTGGTTATAAGGACAAAAGGACAATCGTTTAATTGCCTTATGTGTGTACAACTGAATTAACAAGTTTAGACATGAAAAGATATAGAAAAAGGAAACCAACTGCTTTTCACTGCGAGCAAAATATTTTACTTGCTTATTTCTCCACTGTCTTAAGAAGGGTAAAAGTTTGGTCTTGGTTTGTGACATTTATGTTCAGGACTCTTAACAAATGCTAATTATAACAATGACATGTAAAAGACATGCATATGAGTATTGAGTTTCTCACATACAAAAAAATTAAGCCTTTATATACCGGAAGTCAGAACTAATTCCAATATATATTGAGTGGATTAAAGTGAGACTTTAAATGATATATTATGGGAAATTATTACCCTGTCTTTCCACAAAATGTTCTAGTGTAACAGTTTCATACAACCTTCATCTTTTCTCCTTTTAAAAGAATATCTTAGTAAATCTTATTAATGTTTTAGAATATGGTAATTAGACTTTAATGTATTTTTATCAGAACTAAAGGTTGCTACCCTACAGAGGAAATCCTAAAATGCTAATTTCATAAAATACCACATGATAGAGAGTTGTTACAGAGTAGTTTTGAACTTTATTTCATAATGGAGAATATTAGTTATTCTGTCTGGTCAAATTGTCAGAGAGTTCTAATTCAGAAATATGAAAATGGTTAGCATGGTATGTACAAGATTTGCACATTAGACTTGGTGCTAACTGAAAATAAAACTAGAATATAGTAGCTTCTCTTAATTGTACTTGCAAAATGAACTGGATGATTAATAAATAAAATACAGAATGTGTTAGATCTAAAAGCTAATTCGAACTTCCTGTTTGCCTAATGACACCATGGACATAATATCAATTCATTCTTTTGAGTTCAGTATACTAAATCAATTTATAGCGAATTCCCAAAACAGATTTTTACAGTCATCTAATCTTAAAAAACTCACACTTAACACAGACAATTATGTGAGCCTGAAATACTTATACCTCTTAGGATTTCCAGTTTGTGTAATAGCTAGGAAGAGATACCATTAACTCCAAATTGGAACATCATAATTCTTTTCCTAATGGTAGTGATTAAATGATTTGGGGAAGGGAAAGTAAAAGTAAACAGTTTGATTACATAATGGAGCAAATTTGGTCTACTATTACAGAAAACCAAGACCAAAGTTAGACTTTCTGGCATTATAATAACATAGGTGTGGGTTTTACAAGTGTTTTGCTAAAAACTAATGCTTTCTAAAATGAAATACCTGGAACACTTGTAATTTAAAATAATTTTTTTTTTTTTTTTTTGTGGTACGCGGGCCTCTCATTGCTGTGGCTTCTCCCGTTGCGGAGCACAGGCTCCGGACGCGCAGGCTCAGCGGCCATGGCTCACGGGCCCAGCCGCCCCGCGGCATGTGGGATCTTCCCGGACCGGGGCACGAACCCGTGTCCCCTGCATCGGCAGGCGGACTCTCAACCACTTCGCCACCAGGGAAGCCCCTAAAATAATTTTTAATGATTTTCTTGTCATAAATACATCCGTATCAAAAGTTTAATATATGATATTCTTTCTAACTGAATTTGTTTGCCATCGAAGTTGATCAAAGCTGTTTAAATAGGGATAAAGTATATGGCTGTGTAAAACATAATTTCAACTAGCATTTAAGGATATATATATATATATATATACGTATGTGTGTGTATATATATGTGTACGTGTGTACACATATATACATATTTAATTATGTAACATTTTCTAAAAGGATTTGAGACTAATGGACAGTAGCATGTAATCTGCTGAAACTAGGGAGTACTCCTGTAAAAAGTACCATTTAAAGAAAGATGACAATGTCTTAGGGATGCTTTTAATATTTCTTTGGTTGAAAAGACCAGGAGTACTCAGAGGCAAAATTAATGGAGGTCTAGATCTTTTCCTTTATACAGCCCTTCTGTGGCTTAGGGAAGAAGTGATTTTTATATGAATCATGTATTAAAAAAAAAAACAAAACACCTCTCAGTGCAAGATGCACTTTTATATACAGGTAACAAACTGAAGTCACATTTTCACATGATTTGGACATAACAGGGCATTAAAGTTTTTATCTTTCTAAGATTTCTTCAGTGTTTCTTTCAGCATTTGCACAAAGGTAAACTTGTTCTTAATCTTTTACATAATCGACATGATTATCATTGCTTTTTCAGGTAAGGGGGTTTAGCTTGGTATCTTAAATAATTCCTTTAGGAGTGACCATTATTTTTCCTAATAGTTTTATAAATTTGATTCAAATCTCTCCAATCAGTGTGGCCACTTTTTTAAAGCAGGATTTTAATCTTTCCAATCTGAAGAAAACAGTGTTTTTCCTTTAGCTTCTCTGTCATTTTAGGAGAGTTCTTGAAGAGCCACTTTTATATTGACTATAAGATGAACTGTGATAGCAGGGCATATGAACATCGTTCTACTCATATGTGTTAGTATAAAAGAAATGTATTTTAAATAATATTGCAAGTATAGTCATGCTATCTATCGGAAATAAGAGAGCACCCAGTCCTTTCTTGCTATATATGAATAAAACTTCAACCTTTGCTGTATTGTTTAAAAAAGAAAAGCTCTTATTTTAAAGTGTACAACGCGAAGTTATTGCTATGTTATAGAAGGAGTAAGCACCGGGGGTGTTATTTCCGCAGTTTAAAAAATAATTATAGAGGTCCTATTGCAAAGAAGCCTCCTTTTAAAATATCCACTTTCTAAATCTAAAAACAATATTTAAAAGAGTTCTAAAACAAACTGAAACCTAGGTTAGCATAACAATAGCACATTTATGACTGTTAGAAAGAAGTATTCTGCTGTCTTTGAAAAATGCAAAGCAGATTAAAAATGTTTCTGTAATTTCTGTAATTGTATTTAGTTAAACCACAACTTCTAGTTGTTTAGAACTAATTCTGATTCTCTTTGGGTTTGTTTTGTCTCTACAAATACACTCAGTGCTTGGAAGGGATGTGACACACTGGTTTCCTTAACTTACCAGTAATGTAAATGAGAGGAGGTCAGAGTTCATCATTTTTGGTTACTGCTATTGTGGAGATAAAAAGAAAAGATACCGATCGTTCCTATACTGGTCTCACATGTAGTATGTTGAACATATTAGTTATACACATAGGGAGTCATTTTGTTGAAGAGGAGCTCTGGAAAATTGGAAAGCTTATGAAGATAATAAACGCCTTCTATATTTTAGCTGTCTGTACAGAATGGGAGCTGGAAACTTTCCATGTAGATTGAGAATGGCCTTTCTCAGCTAGTATGAGAATCTGGTGAAATAATGTGGTTTCTGAAATAATTTGGTTAAAATACCATTTCCTAGCAGTCCTGTCAGACAACATTTCATTGGAAATACTGGATTACAACCCCCCTACCGCAGCCCCCAAAACTACGCCTAAGACAGTTAGCTAAGTGCCTCAGTGAAGAAGGAATTTTGGTCGAAATAGCCATTTAATCAAATCCAGCTATGGATGGTACTGAAACTTGGTCTTGCCTCATCCCATTAAACCTGTTGTTTCTCTATTTGCTCAATGTAGTTTTGCTTATAATTAAAAAGAGTTAAGTGTTGTTTCCTGCAATAGATGAATGTTTTCCTTTTCTTTCTAAATCATTCACCTAATCAAGGATAAAATGTACATAGACACTTAAACACAAATAGAATCGGAGAGTTACTTAAATATGAGAACTTCTGATACTGCAGTTGTTTAAATGAGACATACTATTTCTTGTCCTCCTCCTACACCCTCCCAGACTACAGCCAACTTTTCTGTCGCAAGCAAATGAAGGGGAGAGCAGGCAAACCCACCTCACACCTCTGGGCACAGTTCCTTGGGTGTGGCCTCCAGGGGACAGCCTCCTGTTTTTACCTGAGGCCCATCTCCCTTCCGGGCCGGTCTCCTTGCATATCAGCCCAGGCCCTACTCTAGCTGAAAGCAGATAACTGAATTTAGGAATTGCTACTTTGAGATTTATCGGCATATTTTCGTCAACGTGAGGGCAAAAGCACATGGAAATACTCAGACAGAGCATACTCAGCTGTAACAAACTTGGTGTTAACACTTTTCAAATGTGATGCTGAATCTTATATAAGATTTAGATAATTGATAACATAGTTTTCTTTCATGGAATTTCTTTTGATTACTCACAAGTGATCCAAGCAAAAGGTGAGATTGTTAAACCGTGAAGCCCCGTATAACTTTTTAACTTATTAGCACCAGTGGACAAAGCTGAGATAATTATTTAAAATAATTTCAAATCCTTCGATTGGCTTTAATACTTCCAAAATCCACCTGTGTCTTGTTATGGAGACCCTTAGACATTTACATACCTCATCCTGCTCATCACAGATAATTGAGAACTGGTTTGTACATCTACAGACTGGATATTATTGTGAAACGTCACGTAGGGTTGCTTTTAGGATGGATTATTGCTAATCTTTTTTCAGGCATAATTTTATGTGAATGTAACTAAGTGTAAACAACAATATAGCATCACAGCAGCAGACTACACTCACTACAGTGTCAATTTGGAATTGTTTGCTCTTTCCTTGAGAAGGAGAAAGAGTCGATTAAGTATATTTTTTCCTGATGATGTTCTGCCCCCCAGCATTCTGTGTATTATAAACAGCGAAATAGGTCCTTGTTCTCCACCTATGAAATATGGAAGCTGCTTATTTTTGTGGGGAAAGTCATTAACAAATGTGTTTTTGGACAAATGACTTAATGGCTTTTGAAACAAGGACAAATGATATAACACAGGTTACTAAGGCCTAGCTAAGCTCCTCTAGTGAGCAGGCTCTGCGTTAGCAAGATTATTAAGAAAAGTTGACACAGCTTCTCAGGAGAAAGGCAAGGTAGCAAAGCTCTGAATCTCTGTCTGACTTGGAGTGTCTGCAGATCCTTGTTTACAAGGCTGGCTTTCTGCCTAATCCCTAGCATTTTTATCAGACTTGAGGAATGAATAAAGTGAACCATTGGGCCTTAGACCATATTTCTAGAGCACTAGCATCTTTTTATAAATAGAATAACATCACTATCCTATTTTAGCCAGTGCCCAGAATCCAAGGCCACTAAAAGTTTTATATATAAATATAAACCAGACCATTATATGCCTAAAAAGGCTTGAGTTTTATCTGTCTGTGTACAGGAAATTCTTGTATTGAAAGCTTAGTTAATAACATGACTGTACAAGTAATTTACCTATTTTTCGTGTTTTTATTAAATTATAATATTAAATTAAAAATGCCAAACAATCACCTTGAGAAACAGTTGAGTTTAATAATTCAAGAAAGTGACATTTCAACAAAAAGCCAACATATTCCTAAATTCTCCAACACCACCCTGCTTTTAAATTGTGGGAGGAAAAAAGTACTTCATATGCAAGTTTCCAGTTTTGTTTTGTTTTTTTTTTCCTGTGGAATCATAGATACTTTTGGAACCATTCCTAGATACCACAAAATGAATATTAATGATAGGACAGAGCCGACTCCTTCAGGACAGAGTGGAGTAGACAAGTTGTTAGCCTTGGAGAATCTGTTTCATCATTTAGATATTGAACACATAGCAACAGTTTGATTTCTTTGACTTCTGGACTTTTAGACCCGTATGTGTTGGAGCGTGTTACTACTCACTGCCAGGGTAGAAGGGATTTGTTCAGCTCTCCAGCTAAGAGCGTGATACAGCAATTCTCTTGCATTCTCTTCCTTCCCCACCATTTTGTTCCTTTCTCATCTCTTTTTTTCCTGCCCTCTTCTGCCTTCCTTCCTTTTTTTCTTTCTTATTCATCTCCTAACGAATCATCTTCCCCTAGAATCACTGGGAGCTTGGTACTCTAGGCCCCATTACTAATCTCCACATGCTGAATTTATTTTTTGTCGGTAACCAAGAAATTTCACTCTTAGTTTGTATACGTTTCAGGTTAGTTTCACAAAAGGTTTGTATAGATAAATAAGGGAGCATCCTCTTAATTTGTTTAAGTAGTTGGCACACTTAAATGGAATGTGCCATGATTTGAATGTTTTTAAGACCTTACATGTAAAGACTAGCCCACTGATAATTTTTAGAACAAAATTGATTGAAGAGAGATAAAACAATAATGTTTAAAATTCCAAACGGCATGTACTTTTAGGCACCTTTTTTTCTCTGTTTTGTTCTTCCAGTGGTAACTTTTACATCATTGTTCTCACAACAGTTGTATCTCACTGTATTTAAAAAATATTATGTTGCCTTATTTGATTTTGATAATAGAGATTCTCCATTTTACAGGTGCAATAAAGGAGACTCAGAAGTTAAGTTACCTGGCTGTAATTACACACTTAGGAAGGCTTTTATAATTTTCACCTGCTGAATCATACTGCCTCAGCAGTTAATCAAGAAAAAAGTCAAGTATATTTTTAAACTTCCTCGCTATATAAGAACTAGTTTGCTATTTCTTATCAAAAATAAAAACAAAAATATAACATCTTCACTGAATATTGGATATACAGTTGTTATTCTTCCCATTGAAAAGAGGACAGTTTAATATACTGTCATTACTTCTGTGACTCTAACTTTAGAATAAATTGTATTTTAAAATTATTCAAGGAATAGTTCTGTAATCCATGAGACAATTCACCAATCCTGAGTCACTAGGCTTAGTTGGCCTTTAGTCATTGCTGTGTCACTGTGGTATTAGATGTTACCTCATTTGTTTCCTTATTTGGAAACTACGGAGTCATAAGCCACCTCCTAGAGTACACAGAGATGTGATGAGAAAATGAACGTTGTAGCTTTACTAGAAGCCTTCCAACCTCATCTCTCATTATTTTTCTCTTTGGTACTTACACATAAAACTTCTCACTGTTTCCAGAACCTGACATTAATGGAAGTTGTTGAATCTACTGGTGCTTTTTCTCTCCTATTTCAAGATAGAAAGGGCTAAGCAGGGAACATACTCAAGCCCCAGTTATTATCCAGCCCTAATGTGAAATCCATCAATTGGCAATTCTGTATGTTAAGAATCAAACACGTTTGGAAATGATTGCCAGTAGGTATACACATTGCAATGTGGATTATCGTCATTGACTTTCTAGCTGATCTGATAGAAGGAAACAGAAGTTTTAATTGGGAAAGGCTTATAGAAAGAATGCAAGATTAATTGGAACAGAGGACAGGTATTTATGGGGATTTTTGGACAAACACAAGTTAATCATATTCTCGTGTTCTTACTACGATTCTGTTTAATATTCCCAAGAATTTTTTGAGACTGGTACTAATTTATCTATAACTTTTAGATGAGAAAAATGTGCAGAAGTAACTTGCCAAGGTCATACAACTGTTATGTAGAGGGAAGTGGATTCAAACCCAAGCAGTCTATTTCTAGAGCCAACACTCAACCATAAGAAATCATTAAACTCCTCAGTGATAGAAGATGCAGAACAGTTGGAAGCAAACAGATAGAAGTGATCAAAAGAAATCGAGCAGTCATAAGCAAACTGTACTTCATAGTTTGAGTCAATATGACCATCACGGCAATGTGCTAAAAGATTGAAACTTGAGTCTCATAGGTCTGGGTGTAAAGACCTACTCTGGCATGGTGAGCTTCAGTAATATATTTCACTACTAAAAGCTTCATTTCACCAGGAATGGAAATGTTTGCAAATTGTCTGGTACTCTGTTAATAAATGGCAGATCTGACCACTCTTGCCCCCTTTTTTTATTAGTCAGGAACTCTTTCACTTTCAAAAATACCACCTAACTCAAAATGGTTTAGAGAGAAAAGGGATTTTAGAGCTCATGTTACCATAAAATCCAGGAATATTCTGGATTTCATCATAGCTGGAAATAGGAAATCAAGCTATATGATCAAGACCAGGCCTATCGCCCCCCACCCTCCCATCCATCCCTACCTCCTTAATTTTACTTTTCCCTGCCATTGCTTTATTTAGAATCAGGCTCTTTCTTTACAGTGGTAAGAATATTCCCAGGGAACAGGCTTACATAAGAAATCTCCATGTAAAGAGAGCATCTTTTTTTCCAAAAATTTCTAGGATAATCTTGACTGGAACAACTTGAGTCACTTGCCCCAAACTCATCACTATGGTGAAGGCTGTGAAATATCATATTTTTCTAAGCTGAACCTTGTGTCATCCCTGGATTTGAGAGTTGTACAAAGCATCACTCAACTACATAGAAAGAGAGTTCTGCTGTTAAAAGACGGGAAATGATTAGATTTAGAGCAGGCAAAACAACAAATGCCTAGCTCATAAGGTATGGGCACTGGGTCGAGAGGATGCCTGCTGGCATTAATGCTGGAGCAGGCTCCTGGAGGGCCCTTATTTTTCCTGGCACTAACCCCTTAGTTGATGGGGTAAGATCCAGGGAATTCTAGGGGAAGGTCCATAGTAGTTGAGGATGTGGAAAGGAGTGGCCCTCAGAAGGCTTGAAGCAATGCCATTTACAAACAGGTGTGGATGTAGTCAATAATTAAACAACTGGTATGACTATAGCAGTGTGAAAAGGCTGCCTATCAGGGGCTGAGGGCTGAGTTGAGTGTCATTTAACTCTAGTTGGGTCCTTGCCTTATTGCTTTGGCCTCCTCTTTTTTAATGCAGTGGGAAAATACTTATAGGATTTGAGGATTCTTAGATTCAGAGCTCAGTAGGTCTGAGAACTGCCAACTAAAGATATGTACAAGGCCACCTGTGTATATGTCAATACCTCACATTTTTGTTGGTTTTGAGTAAGGCTGGTTATTTTCAGGAGTTTATAGAGTTTTATTTTATGATTACCCTAACTACCTATGTATTACTACAGATACAATAAAATAAATTTGCACAAAAACACTATACATTTTTCCTTGCTATACCCCGAACTGAAAGGGAATTATTTAGGAATAATGCACTTCCTCCGTAAGCACCAGGGCATGCCTGTTATATGCCAGGTGCTATTTTAGTGCTGGGAATATAGAAGCAAATGTAGTAGATAAGTTCCTTGCTTTTAGGGAGCTGGCATTCTAGGGAAGGAGACAAAATAGTTAAAAACAACAACAAAAGATAACTAAGGTAGTTTCCAAATAGTGAGAAATGCTACTACATAATAAAATAACCTAATAAAACAGTAAAATCAAGGACTCTGGTAAATCAAAGCTATGTAAGTTGAGGCATGAAAGGAGAAGGATCCGGCTATGTAAACACCAGGGGAAGAGCACAGTAGACAGCAGAAATCCTAAGTGCAGAAGCTTGGCAGCGGGGGTGAGTTTGTTCTACTTACAGAAGAGAAAAAAGCAAATGTAGCTGAAGTTGTAAAGATGCTGGCTTCATGAGTGTAACCCTGCTTTAATATTTTAACCAAAAGCAAACTACAAACATTATTAAGGAAATTTTCCAAACAAGTTGATCACGTCACCTCAACATTATTTAAATATATGTAGTATCTTATTTCTGTGTAATACATTTCCAGTCTATGTAATCATGCTTACACATTTTATGATTACAGTCATGGAATACATACTATTTCCACCCTGACTTTCAAAATGCACTCTCAGGTGACTTACAGGCATATATTTTTATCTTCCAATTTCTCTAGAAAGGTAACTTCTTTGCTTTTATGACATAGATTCCTTAGACACTTTCCGTATATCTTTTGTTAAATCTTAATAACCTTTCTCCTTTTGCCCTCCTTTCTAAGGGAATTGAACACACAGCCTACCCTCAATTTTATTGTTTCTCAAAATTTAAGTGAACGCCTTGGTTTTTTATCACAATAATGTTTTTTTCCTCAATTTAATTTCCTTTTGAGTATATGTTTGATTATATCCAACAAAATTCAAATTTAGATTTTGAAACAAAAGTAAATAAACACTGAAAGCATAATGAAACAACTCATTTTGTGTCGATTATCATTTAGACAACATGGGTCTCAGAGCATTAACCGGAAATTATTTTTCCTCTATCTGGTTTCATATCCTGGTTTCAAGAACTCAGTAACCCAAGTCTACCTAGGTCACTCTGTGACAGTAAACTAGGTGCTTACAGAGGCATATTAACATTGCGAGTGGTGCTGCAGTACCACTCCCTATGCTGTAGCAGTAATGAAGTAATAATTACAGTGTCAATCTTAAATGGCCCTCTTTTTTCCCCTAAGACTCCCATAGACATTATATTGCTGATAATAACATATTTTGTAAAGGGAGTGTTCTTTGCTGAATTCACACAAAATCATCTATATGTGAATATAGCAAGAGTGTTATAATGGACCATTCTCATCAGTAAGTGATAAACTCTGTTTTCCTTATCTGTGGAAATCAGGCTCTTTTGTATCCTAAATATCTTGTGTTTTTCTACATCTGTATATATATATATATATATATATATATTTGCATATATAGTAGATTTGAATTTTTTAATTATGTGATCACTAAGTGCAAGTTTTTCAGGATTTTGCAATGATGTATGTATATTTTTTATCATCTTTTGACTCTGCAGTGCCTGACAAACATTAGGAAGAGAGCATTCCATAGAATATTTGTTGAATGAGTGAATGAATCCACTAAATCTATATTTTCTAATGTTTTTGAATGACATCCAAACACAGTATGCTTTCAAACACACATACACACTATATGAACAAAAGTTCTATGAAGTATTTCTTACTGGTGTTGTATTCTGATACCTCCTTTTCAATTCTTTTTTACCTAATTTATTTTTTTTATTTTTATTTATTTATTATTATTTTTTTGCAGTACGCTGGCCTCTCACTGCCGTGGCCTCTCCCATTGTGGAGCACAGGCTCTGGAAGCGCAGGCTCAGCGGCCATGGCTCACGGGCCCAGACGCTTCCCGGCATGTGGGATCTTCCCGGACCGGGGCACGAACCCGTGTCCCCTGCATTGGCAGGTGTACTCTCAACCACTGCGCCACCAGGGAAGCCCTACCTAATTTATTAAAAAAATACTGGTCATGACCAACAAAGTTAATGTAACAGCATACCAATGGATAACAATCTGTAGTTTTAAAAACAGTTTCCTAAAAAAGTATTATCAATTTCAAAAAAGTATATTTAAGATCCCATTAAGCATACTTAAGTATAATATAATGGATATACAGGAACTTGCAGTGCCTTATTTGGAACATAAAGTATCATCATACTGTAAATGAATGAAAGTTAATAGAATTCCCAGACCAAAATGCTCTTGCTGTATTCACATATAGGAGATGCTCTTGCTGTATTCACATACAGGTGATTTCGTGTGAACTTACACTGTATTTTTTTAAACCCACAATTAATCTGGCGCCAGTGCTGTTACTGGTCATTCTCAACCAAGCAGATTTATGTTGGTCTGCTGCCTTCTGAGGAATTCAGTTAATAGCCATTAGTTAAAATAAACTTTTTTATAGACTAGAGGAAGATACAGAGATGTGATAGGAGATGATATCTGTTTCTTTAAAGTAGTGAATACAGAACTAGTCTATGGAACCAACAGACGATGAAGACTGAGCATAAATATTTAGATTTTTGTGTTCAAATATAAAAACAAGCAAAAATATAAAAACCCTCAATCTGTCACTAAGTTTATGATATGGTGATTTTACAGTATGATCTCTCTGATACCTTTCTATGCTAACCGGAGAGGATCTGTAATTGATCATGATATTTCTCTGCAAGGTAATAGACATTCAAGTGGCTCAGCACAGTAATGCTTCTTTGGCTTTCCTACTATCCATGTGAGTTTTCTCATGATAGTGGATAAGGTGGAGATTATGTCCTCAATCTTTCAGTCATTCATCAAGCTGCTCAAAAACATTTAAGAGTACAAACTCTCAGGCACTGTCAGCCACTTATAGAAAAGTGTAGTTCACTTAAGAGAGACATCATAAGCAAGTAGTGATAATATATTCAGATGTGAGCTGTGAAATAATCAGGATAGGGTAGGAAATGCTATGGTAACAAACAATAGGAAAACCTCAGTGGCCTAAACACCTAAGCCTTATTTCTTGCTTATACTATGTAATCATTGTGGAAAAGTATGTGTGTATTTTAGGGGAAGGGTGGCAGAAGACCCTCTGATTTGAAGTCATTCAGGGACCCAGAATGTTGAGAGCTTCAATGACTTATAACACTGTCATCTCAACATAATGACATTAATGATACAATGACATTAAGGATTCATTGCAGTTGGGAGGAAAGCGCTGGACAGTTTCTCACCATCCAGTGAGAAAATTAACTACTTTGACCCTATAAGAGGCATATGCAATTTCTGGTCAGAGACCATTTGCCAGATCCAGCCAACGTGGCCTGTAACTACAAGGGCATAGGAAGTATAACACCCTCCACCCCAACTTGGGCCTTGAAAGGAGAGGATATTGCCAAGTTCTTGAAGCCTCTCTTATTAGCTGCAACAGAAAAGTGAAAGCACACGAGAGTGAATGATCAGTTAGTCAAGACAGCTACGGCTTCACAGAGGAGGTGATGCACGGGCTGCGCTCTGAGGGACCTTTCTATTATCATGAAAGATGCTTAGCTTATTCTTTAATGAAATCTTCTCTCTCTCTCTCTCTCTCTTTTTTTTTAACCTGAATCTCAAACACAGGATATGTGTTTTATTAAGAATGCCAGCACTCCCGGTAAATTTGGTGGATGAACTAAATCATTTCTGTCGTACTAGGAGTGATGTATAATACAACTGTCAATTTAACAGATCTATTTGGATGTCTCAAAGACACCTCATACTTACCATGGAAAAACTGAACTTTCAGTGTCTTTGATCCTAATGAATGATTCCATCATCCATCTAGTTGTGTTATCTAGAAACCTGGGAGTCATCTTTGTTTTCATGTCTCTCATTCTTAACCTCAAGTCTAAAATATATGATATCTTTATTATTTTTAGTTTATAAATATCTTTTAAATCTCATTATTTTTCTTTATCTCCATTGCCACACCATAATCAAACCAACCTTGCCTTCTCAATTCTACTATTCTCACGTTGACTTTCAAGTGCATGCATTATCTGGCACCTCCTACTCACCAGCCTAATTTCTCATATTGTTTCTCTCATTCTCATGCTCAGGCCACACTGGCCTTCTGTCAAGTTTTAATATTCCAAACTCCTTCCTGCTTCAGGGCCCTAGTACGTGCTGCTCCCTATGCTTGGGTTACTGTGGACTGTATTTACTATTGGCAGACACTAATGATGTAAACCCAGCAATAAAGTTTGGCCAGCTTTTTAAAAATAAATGTCTATTCTTTATAGACAAGAGTAAGTGTTCGGTTTTTTCATATTATGAGTATGAATATGTCACTTTTGAAAATTACTGCAGAATTGTCAAGAATTGGCAATCACCGTGTGGTAGAAAGGGATTTGAACAGTAATTGAAACTTTTTTATGGTTTGGGAAACCCTGAGTATAAGTTTGAAGATGTTGAATAGTTAGCTGCTTTTAAAGAAGAAATGTATTTATAAATTCAAATCTTACAGGTGAGGATACTGATGAAACGAAATTTAATTGAAGGAAATTTCAGTGGGATATAGAACAGTGCTTTAAATATATATTGCCAGAATTTTAACCTTAGGATTTTTTCCAATTATTTTGAGAACATGTTTCTTCCAAATCATGCCATCATAGAGTTTTTTCTTGTTTGTTTCTTTTCTTTGTAATGGGAACACTCTGATCTTACATCCTCTGGGTGTGAAAACACACTTTCAGAAAATACTTGAAAAAATGCAGTGAAAAATAAATCTAGCTAAAGATAAAATAGCGAGACTATAAGACAAATTTTAAAATAAAGATTTTAAAAATCTTTAAAATCTCTGATTACTGAGATTACTCTGATTACTGAGACTGAAAAATCTCTGAGATTGACTGTGTTAAGAAATCTCTTATATTTATGTGTATATTTCTGTACTTTAGTTCAAACAGTAATTCATTGTTATAAAATTATAGCAATGAAGATTAATGTTTATCATATTGTTTCCAATTATATCTTCAATGTCAACTGACCTAGCAGTGCTTAGCACTTTACTAAGTAGGCACTTAAAAATCTTTGGTGGACATTGCTGGATGGATCATCCTTGTTGGTGTTTTTTTCATTTGTTTCTCACGCATTTATATTTTTCTTCCAACTTAATGTTTAGCCTTGGTAATGAATCTTCATGAACTGGAATTAGTTATAGTTGACTCTTATTTCATCCAAGGTGAAATATGACTTACTTTCTTTAATCAGCCTTTACTTCTCTATAATAAATCATCCCAGTAGCTCACTACTAAGTTGCAAATGAATGTGTGCTAATTTAAATGTATAGATAATTAAGAGTAAAAACATATAATTTATTCCAGTTCCACTTTAATGGGGCCACTATTGTGGATTATTTGGGTCAACGCTAACTATCTTTGAAATAGATAATCAGTCTTTTGCTTTACTTTTTCCCTTTCATCTCTTCTCCACCTTTTCTTCCTTCTCTCTTTTTAACCATTTCCTCAATTTTATCATAAATATCTATTGCATTCAAAGCACAGAAGAATTCTACTACTAAGCAAAAAAACATTCTTTCTGTATGGATTTTAAATATATGTTTAATATTCTACATTGGAAACTGGTAATTTTTAGAAAATTATGGTTTATTGCTAGTAAAGAGCAATGTTTTTAAAGAAATATTTTAACTTGATTTTTTTTTTAATTGAAGTTGGTTGATTTACAATGTTGTGTTAGTTTCTGGTATACACCAACAAAGTGATTTAGTTATACATATATATATATACATATTTCTTTTTCATATTATTTTCCATTATGGTTTATTACAGGATGTTGAATATAGTTCCCTGTGCTATACACAGTAGGACCTTGTTGTTTATCTGTTTTATATATAGTATTAACTTGATTTTTAAATGAAAAAATATTCCCTAAAAGTATTTATAATATTAAAATAATCCAAAAATATGTGAATTGAAAAGTAAGTCTCCTTTCAAACCACTTGTTGTCTTCCCAAAGGCAGCCATTGTTAATAACCTCTTATATCCCCTAGCAGAAATATTATCTCTGTATGCAAACATACATCACATTTAAAATTAATGTTCCATTATATACACAGTGCTCTGTACATTTTAAGTTATTATATAATTTTATTTATGTTGGGTAATATTTTATTTTATACAAACTACAATTATTTCATAATGTACATAATATATTTTACATGTTAGTAAGAGTTATAGCTAACACTTTTGGTTAATGTAACAGGAACTAATTCTATAAAATATGTTAATTGCAAGTGATTCAGTTTAACTTTAAGCTAAATCAGTTTTATAATTTTAAGTATTTTCTGGTATAATTTGTGATGATTGTGACAATTCACATTAGATATATTAAATGATTTTATAGATTTGATCATATTTAAGGATTTTTATAAAGTTTTACTTTTCTCATATTGCAAAGTATCTGTCAACAGATATTATAATATCTTGTTTAAAATGAATAATTATCATTAGAGAGCATAATCTTCTGTAGTATTTTTAATGTTCAGACACTATTATAAATAATATTTTATAATCACGTTTATTATGTCTTTGGGGGCTTCAATATGTTAATCTTAAGGATTTTAAAATATTTCAAAATGTAAAACATTAAGAATGATCTTGCTTGTTTTGGGTGCATGACAAGTATTTTACAACAGAAAGGATATGGAAAATATTTGAAGGAATATGAAGTTTTTAGGGGTCTTTACAGAATATGTTGATTTAATAATAGTAGCTTACATGTAGAGAGCTTTAATTACATGCCAGTTGCCATTCTAAGTATTTACTCATTTAATACTACTTCAAACTCTTTGTGAGATGTGTACCATTATTATGACCATTTTGGAAATGAGAAAGCTAAGGGTCAGAGAAATGATGCTATCTGCTTACAGTCACATAGCTGTTAGGTGTTATAGCTGGGACTCAGTTCCATGTGAGGGGAGGGTGGCTTTAAAGCCAATAGAATCTAGATTATTTATTCTGTCATTAATTCAAAAACCTCTGAGCATTAGTTCAAAATTATTCAGTATCAGTAACTTTCAGCCCTCCAAGAGCTTATCTTTTGGGGGGGGCAGAAAAGAAGTTAAGTGGAGAAAAGAAAGAAAGGAGAAAGGAGAGAGGAAGGGAAGAAGGAAGAGAGGGATTTGTTGGCAGTATGTTTTATCTTGGCAAGTACTATCAAAATAGTCAAGATAAAAAAACAAGGAGAGAGAGCAGAGAGTGCCAGGTTGTGGTGGGTGGGGGAAGATGAAGGCAGAATGCATTTTTAAATAGGGTCCTCAGTGAAGGTCATAATTGAGCACAGATCTGAAGGAGGTGAGGAATTCAGCTTTGGTAAGAGGTGGGACCATGCCTGGTGATTCAAGGAAAGCAAAGGAGGCAATTGTGGCCCAGGTGAAACAGGCTGAGAAAGCACCAGAAGATTATTTCAGAGAGGTAACTTGAGGGCAGATGGTGTAGAGCGCTGGGTCGACTTTGGCTTTTATGCTGAATGAGATGGAAAAACCATTGGAGGGTTTTGAGCATACGGGTAACATTTTCCAACTTGGATTTTTAATGATCTTTTTGAGTAGAATGTTTTTGCTAGAATAGACTGAGTGGGTTAAGGGTGGAAGCGAGGAGAAAATATGCTCTTTGTAGGTTTATATGTGAAATGAAATTGCCTGCACCTTCTCTCTCTGTTTCCTAGATTTTGTGGCCTTTAAGTACATTAAGAGAGCGGTGGAAAGCTCAGGAATATGTTACCACAGAATGTTTATGAAAAAAATGGGTTTAATTTCCATCATAGAAGGTTATCATAACACTGTTTTTTTGTTTGTTTGTGGGCTTGTTTGTTTGTTTTAACATTTTATACATGCATTTCCCAGCCATCTTTATTTTGAGGCAAGCAGATAAAAGGTGGTCTAACTTCAAGGCATCTGGGAAAGTGGCAGAGAAAATCTTTTTTTAGTCTTTCTATGCTTGAAAGACTTACTAATGCACTCTCAAACATTAGAGGAAGAGAAGCATTAAGGGTTCATGAATATAGAGTGAGTGCAATTAGTTCTAAAAGCTGTCTTCCGTAAGATTGGATTGGCATTGCTTTTCAAGAAAATTTTTTCTAGACAAAATTCTTTTGCTTTTCAATATTTTACATTTAATTTCATTTTAAACAAAAGTAAATCAATATCAACATTCCAAATGATACCCACCCTACTGAAGGCCGATTTTGAGACTTAGAAGACATTTGATATAATTCTCTAAAATTAGCCACCATCCAAATAGTGCTTATCATAGTGAAATTCGTAGCAACAAATTCAGAATTAAAAGATATTTATAACGCTTATAGCTAAGTTGATTTGTGTTTTAGTCAGTACATACTCCTGATGTACACCATCAGCAAAGAGTTTTCCTTTGCTTGCTTACTATGAGATGAGCATTCAGCCAGATATTCTAGATTTTTTTAAAGGCTTTTTTAAAAGGAGACTATAATATAGTTAAAAAGCTATGAAAGACCCACAAAATACTTTCAGGGAAAAATATACAACAGTATATTATTTTTTGCTGAAGTGGAGAAAATGAATATTTAAATAAAAGACAAGGTGGATAAACAGATATAAGCTATTTAAGGTTAAGCCATTCAACAAGACTCCATGATCTATAAATGCTATTTAGTCGTGTGGTCTGGGAATGCCAAGGGGTGGAATTGAGGAGGTATCTCCAATGACACTTGTACTTTATACCTTATAATATAGTTGTTTGTGTACATTATTTCCCTTCCCTATTACAATATAAGCTCCTTGATAGTTGAGAAGATATCTTAATTATCTTTATATCCCAAACAATATCTCACACATAGTTGATATTCAATAAAAGTTTACTAATTGAATGAAGTATGTGCTTTCCCCTAAGATGCTAAAACATAATTTCAATATCTAGAACATTCATTAGGAGAAATAGATTATTGCTTGCTTGAGAGCACTGATTATGTTTCCCAAATGTGATATTCTTGGCTTATTGAGAAAAAGCTTACCTTTTTGGATGGAATATTTAAAATTAACTAAATTTTATTTCCAAAGAGGCATGCTTAAATTTTACCCCCCCACAAATTATTATTAGTAGAGTATTTAAACTAAGTTATGTTGAGATTATAGTTAGTAATCAAACTTACTACATATGAAAAATGAAATATTAATTAGTATCATTAGTAGTAGTAATAAAAAGTATAAATTAGTGCAATTTCCAATATAAAAGTTTTTAAATCATTTTTTTAAATAGAGGGGTTTTGTTTCAATTTTTATGATTTACAAAGATTACATATTGCCCTTGTATGTAGACTACATACCTGACTGTAAAGTAGGTGTAAGTAAGTAGGTTTAATAAACATATTCAAGCTGCTGAGATAATAAAACATTCAACTTAATAATAATGCATGTAAAGTGATTAGTATGGCAAAATCATATTAGTGATTTTTGACACAAAGAAATGTTCAATAAATGATAATGATATCTATAATTGCTATTATTATTCTTACTAATCTTGTTGGAGTTGTTCACTTTTGAAATGCTTCGGAGATCACTTTTTGCATTTACCTTCTGAACTCTTCTTCACTTTACATTGTTCAGTATACCTCTGCCTGGTGATTGGTTCATATCTTTGGTAGCTTCTGAGTCATGCTTTACCAGGAAACCAAGGCTGTGATTTGCATCCCAGAATATCCTCCTCCTTCCTCCTTCTCACTGTCACTTCTATTTTTACTTCGGAGCACAAGATTCTTTAAGGCTTATCTTGTATTCTGAGGTTTCCCACATCCACAGATTTACTACCTGCTTCTCTATAAGAAATGTGTACTTGGTAACAAACCCTTACTAGAAAAAGACCGCTGTAGCTAGGTTAATACCTAAGGACAAAGCTTTTCTTTTTTCCTAAATCTCCCATTCTTTCCCCTCCTTGAGCTGACTGTTAGCAATTTTCTGCCCCAGTTTTCCCCGAGTGCCTGGTCCAGTTTATCTTGTTAAACCAATAAAAAATGATTTGGTTACCTGTAGTTAATCTGTTGAAAAGCATATATTGAATTCCTACTTTGTCCAGGGATGTTTGTTAAACACTAATTCAGGATATCTTATCATGGCATCCATGTTGCCTCAAGGGTTTCAGAATATTTTCCTTGAAATTATGTGGAAAACGTGGTGTGCATGTTTGCAGTTATGTTTTTTCTGGGGAATAAGCTCATAGTTTCCATCAGATTGTCAAAGGGTGAAGATGCCAAAATGATCAAGATTCACCCACAACAGAGGCAAAAATGCATTAAACACATTCCTCTGGTTGAGGAGCTTACAATACAGGTGAAATTAACAGGTAAATGACAGTATAAAAATAAGGGTGAAGAGTATATAGTACAATAGGTAAGAAGAGAAAAATCACTTAGAAATAAATTGGTGGGAAGAACTGGGACTTCATCTGGGTTTAGAAATAAGTTATTTAAAGTTTTATGGGACTTCCAACCTGAGGGAAAAGAGTGAACAAGTCCTTGGAATTAGTAGTATTGATTAGAGTGTCTGGGAAGATAATGAAGAGCCTACTTGAATTATATTTGTTTATAAATAAAAGTGTTGTTGAGTACATGATATATTAATAATTGCCATGGTTTAAAATGTTGAATAGTAAAAATATTCATGGCAGATCATCTTTTAGCTAATCTTCCTTAGATTTAAAAACATTCAGATTCTGAAAACCTTAAATATTCCTCAAGATTTTTTTCTGTAAAATAACAATGATCTGCATGATATGTCATTAAGAAAGACACTATGGTCCATTTCACGAAGACATGAGGTACAGTTCTTCAATAGTAAATTATATTATAGCAGCTTACACTGACCTAGACTGAATATTTTAGTTTTCTTAAATATATCCAGTGCATTTTGTTTCTAAGCTTCTGTTTTATCCAATTAGAAGGGGAAAAAAAGGTCAAATTTCATGGCTTAAGAGTGTAGACATCTGTACTCAAATATCACAGTACTATCTCAAAATTAAGCATCTTAAACTGGACCACTCATGACCCTCTTCTTCCTTCAACTCACGTCATCTTCATCCTCCTTTTCTTTCCCTTCCCTTCCAAACTTTGCAGTGTCTCAAGTGCAATCAGTCTTTCATCCTCCAAGTCACTCATTCTTCCCAAAATTAATCCCTTCTTCCTGGAAAACTTTCTTCATCTTCTTCTTATACCATATTTTTCATCTTCATTCTCCACTCACTAACATTTCCATTGCCTCGGATCTCCTATCCAGAGTCAGACTGTTTTTCCTTTCCATCAAGGTAAATATTGTCCTACCTTCAAGGCTTAACTGAGAAACCATCAGCTAGAGCGTTTCTAAATAAGAACTATACAATAGTAATCATGCTCCTAACATGAATACTTCTAGATTTTAGGTATGTAGATAGTACCCTGTTTTATACTATATTTTCTGTTTGAATTTATGTAGAATTAACCCTGCTGATTTTTCACATATACATACGTTACTTATCTTTCCACCTTAACCAAAATCTTTTTGCTGGCTGGATCAGGTTTCCTATTCCTGGTTTTCTTGTTTGTTTGCTTTGTTGTGTTTTTCATCCGTCAGATCATTAGGCACAAAATGGGCTTTTTACGTATAGCTATTTTTAAAACACAGGCAAGATTTTAGGAGAGAATGGCATGTAATCAACACTCACATACATTGTAATTTACACTGTACATACTAAGTATTTTCACATACTTTATCTCATTTACTAACGCTATTATGTATCATCATCTTCATTTTGCAGTTAAGGAAACAGACTTGGTCAGGAATAGGAAACTAGTGAATACCTGACCTGAGCATTAACTCAAAATGTCTGCTCTATACCCAGCTTTCCATGTTAACATAGCTGCCTTCTAGGGCTGCATTTTATAAAAGAAAGTTAAAAGACTGAATAGTTTCTAATATTCAAAGGGCAATAGATCTGGAACAAATTTGTCAAGATAACTAACAGAAGTTCTAGATGTTGCTGAATTGTAAAGTATCCACCATGAAATGACAGTTAATTGAAATTTACTTATATATGGAAGGAGGCATTTTTGACAGCTTTTTAATGTGTAAAACTTATAAGATATCTCAGAACATGTAGGATAAAAGGAAACTTTGTCGGTATTATCACCAGAAACCTGTGACAATTTGAATTGTGCCCAGGAGGAAGGTCACAAATCACTCCTTTAGGGATATCCATTAAGAAGTCTTTCCTCTCTTCAAAAGCTAGGTAGTGGGTACCAAAATAAACCAACCTCAAACTTAGATGCATGTCATTTCATGTGTGTGTTCTTAGATCCACAAAGCCAGCACTGTTAAGCTCAAGTGCTGAGAATTGTTCAAATAAATCCTCCTATGTGTGACAAATAATCAAGAGGTAAAAGTCTAAGAAAACTACTAACAGGTTAATAATAATAATTTTATATATTGGCAGTTTTCCATTCTATTTCTCTTGACGTGTATTCTTTTTAGCCTTAGTGCTTATGAATCAAGCGTATTTGGTATTTGTAGGATACAAATGCATATTTGATTTAGCAACATATTTTCTCTCCAAAAATTATACCAAGGAAAAGAATTTGATGACAAATATATAAACAATTAGGGTGAAAGTTATTTTTGAGAATTCTGCGATATTTTAAAGATAACTACATATGAATCTTAGTTTGAGAAAATCACTTTGAGAAAAAACAAAGTCAAATTCTAAAATTGAAAAAATAGTCCATATAAGTATCATCGTGATGCTCTTATTATGATTTGTGTTCCCTAGTAACTTAGTTGCCTAACAAGGTTATTCTGCTGATGACCTTTGCCATCAAAAATGGTTACCAAGCTCTATGAGGATTGTGCAGACAAATGGATGCCCGCCATGATTGTAGCCAGTATGAGCACACTGAGCATGAGCATACGAATGGAAACCATTCCACATTATTCGCAGGCAGTTGCAACATCAAAAGCAAGTGTGATTAATAGTTAATGACAGGTTACTTCTTTCAAGCTACTAATAATGATTCTTGCCTTAATTTTTTTTGACTTTCCATTGGCTAATTTATCAAAACTTACAGATTAACACTGACAGTAAAGTTGTTAGCATCTAGACCAATAACATTATTTCTGAATAGAATACTATACATATTTCTAAATTAAACTTTTTTAAAGTTTGCAAGGTTTGTTTTCAATACTAAGCGTAATTTTCAAAGCCAGGTCATCTAGGTACATACATTCCTCTTCATTTTATCGAAGAGGAAGCAAATCTAAGTACCAACATTCACTGAATACCTGAAAAATAAAAAGACTGATAATTTTGATACTCATGAAATCCAAGCTTTTAAAAGTGGATATTATAGAAAAGTTGAGTCAAAAATATTTAGCCTTCTACCTGAATAAAATTTAATATATTGATCCTATGATTTCTGCTGTAACTTGACCAGTGGATGATGATGTGTTGCAGAGAACAAACTTCTCTGAAGTGAAACTAAACCTAACCTTAAAGGTAGTTAAAGACTGGATTTATCTCCTGTTATATAGATAATCAAAACAAACAGGTAAACAAAAACCATGATGCATTAAGTTAATAAATTAGAAATGAGTTTAAATGCATGCTATGTAGATACCCATTTCTGTCATCACCAAAGTAATGATACAAAACATAGTAAAATGTCCTCTATGTTTCTTCTTCAGATCTCAGTTTTCAGGGCCTCTCATGCACACAGACCCTTCCGAGATCCCGGAGGAATAGGGAGGTTAGCAGTGGATATGTTTTGTTTGTAAAATTTGTAAAAATAAAATATTTTAACCATAATTAGTGAGATAACTCTGTCCTTTCCACCTAACTTTGTATTCCTATTGCTTTTGTGATTTTTTTTCTTCAAAAGGGCCCTCAGAATTGTATAAGCGTCAGGAAACTCAATGCCTGGAACTGCTCCTATATGCTTTACCTCTGCCTAGATCTCTCTCCCCTTCATCCCTACTTGTTAGAATCCTACCTAACATTCAAAGCCTATTCCACATACCTCTTCTTCTATGCCAGTGTTCTGATTTGTTTATAGAACTTTGAGCCTGTTTATTTTCAGTGTTAGTTTTAATTTATGGCTTGTGTATGGTTCTTCTTGCTTTTCACCACCCACATAATCTAGTAACAATTGGCTCCAGCCTAATAGACTCTTGGAGACTCACTCCCAAGCCTCATGACTTCCTAGTTGTGTGACACCAGGCAAGTCACTCATTCTCTTGCTCTCTCTGGGACTCAGTCCCACACTATCAAATGGGCATCAAAATAATAGTATTCTCCTCATAGACTTGTTGTCAGGAGTAAATGAGATGATTAATATTAAGTGCTTATTAGAAAGCTTGGACAATAGTAAAAACTCATGAGTTATTTCTTACAATAATGATTATTTAAGTAAAAATTTTAGGTTTCCATAGCATCCCATAAAATACTGTGAAAATAAATATGTACTGACATGAATTATTGATAACAGATTTGATTATTTCAGGCTATAGGGTCATTTTGAAATACAAAATGAGAAAAGACAAAAAATGTTTCTTCGTAAAACTACTTTATGACATTTAGGATTAAGTAATCAACGTGGTAAGTAAAACAATCAAAAATCCTTTGATGTAATATTTATTCTTAGTGCTTAATGTAAAATAATGTTAGTTTTAGCAATTACTAAAGAGTTGGCATTTGTGTACTTCCCACATAATAAACAGACTCTAAAAAAACACATTTGGTGGTTTGAACTATGGCATTTTCATTTGAAAAATATGTTATCACAGAAACATTTTCATTTCTCTGTGATTGACTTATTTTAAAAATATTTTTGAAGGTATTCTATAAAAATACTCCTTTTTTTGTTAATCCATGTTTTTGATTCCAAAATATTTTAAATAAGACATATATTTGAAGTCACAGGACACAATAATGAATGATTGTGATATGTGCAAAGTATTTGAGTAATGAAAGCTAATTCTAGTCTGTTAAGGACAAAAAAAGATGCAACACTATCTGTGTCAAATGTTTTCTTAAGTTTACTCTGTATTTGGATCTATGGACACCACTGCAGTTTATAGCCTCTTTGACTGTTTGGAGTTCCAAGGTAAAGAAATCAGGCCTCCTGCTATAATGGGGACCTTGTGAAAAATGTAATGGTATAGGAGAAAGAAAATGGCCAAAAGAAACCTAAGGACAGGAGGCAAACTCAGCTATTTGGTTGCCATGCAATGGGCAATTTCTTTACCCTTGAGCCTTTTCCTCATATATAAAATGGAAATCATTATACTGACTTCAAAGGTAGATGTACATAAAGCACCTAGATCAATTTCTGGAGTATAGTCTGTGACTTTACCATATACATAGATGAAAGAAAGAATTTGTTTCTAGAAGTCCAACTCTAAGTATCACAAAATCCCTTTCTTCTTCTTTTTTTCCTAAGCATTTAGTGTAAAGTTAGAACTGCATTTATTCTTTTCTAACTTTAATTGCTACTTGCCCTGTTTGCATAAAGAATTGGCTATTTCAACAGTCGTGCTAACTAGTGAATGAGTACTGTCTTCACAGGAATTATAAGATAAATACATTGAAAAAATGTGCTTGAGAGAAAAGAGATATAGAAACACACAATAAATAACTAGGGAAATGTCTCAGGGTAAATGATGAAGAAGAACATTTTAGCTTTTTTTGTTAAACAAATAAGAAAATGTGGTCAATGGAACAAGTATAAATCTCCTGGAAGAAGAAATTTATCTGAGACAACCCAAAATTTTATCTGAAACATATGCTTAATATAGGAGATAAAAACATTCTGAAACACAGATGGGGGGAACTTAATTTGAAATGAACAGCAACCACTCTCCCTGAGGGGCAAATGTCCCCAAACTATATATCCTCTAAATACTGTAAATAGAGACTTTACAGTATTTAGAAGTCAATGATATTTCTTTTTTGTTTTAATTTTTATTGGAGTGTAGTTGATTTACAATGTTGTGTTAGTTTCAGGTGTACAGCAAAATGAATCAGTTATACATATACATATAGCCACTCTTTTTTAGATTCTTTCCCATGTAAGCCATTACAGAGTATTGAGTAGAGTTCCCTGTGCTATACAATAGGTCATTATTAGTTCTCTGTTTCATATATAGTAGCATGTATATGTCAATCCCAGTCTCCCAACTTCTATTAATTGTTTATAATGTAGATACCAAAGTCATTTAATTCTGTTTTAATTTAAAACAGTATAAAATATATTACATACTAAAAATTATTTGAAAAGAAGGTATTTTTGAATTAGCTTCATTTCTCCTTGATGAGCACAAAAAGGAAAAAAAGAGTGATTTTATATATTTTACAAAGGATAATAGGAATTTTAGAGTTCAATATATAAAAAATATTTTCTACAAAATTTTAGTTTCAATTAACAGAAATGTATAATTAGAAAATTTACCTTCCTTAAATCTTAGAAGCTCACAATAATGCACTTTAGTCTCTTTGACCTATGTGTAATATCTAGATTTATGACAATATCTATATGTAATATCTAAATAGATTTGTGACAGTGTCAACAGTCAACTAAAAGACAAGATGTTTAAAATTTTATTTTAAACTTTTCTTAAATTTGTTACATATAGACTACAGAAGTAGCAGACCATGCATTTAAGTATGTAATACCTTCATACTGATTAATCTAAAATGTACCATAAAATAGCTTTTGTACTTTGTTTCTATGAAATATCATTTGAAAAATATTCAGGCTAATTTATTTTTATCAAATGTCAAATATCAGGATATTATTAATGATTTTTGAGCTTAAGAGAAAAGCTACTTTCCTTTCTTTGTATTTCAATGGTATCAACATAGAAATACTACTTAATAAACTATCCTCAGAGTACTTCGGGCAAGATTAAATGTTTAGTGACTAGAAGTTAAACTCTTTTTTATGAGACCAGGTCTTAGATGCTGTTCAATCCCAGAGGTGGCTCTTCATCATTGCATAAAAATTTGTAAGCCTGAAAAAATGACAGTTCAAGACTGTCGTCTAGAGGCATATGAAGCAGTTTGTCTTGATCGTTTAAAAGGAGTAGACAGTTGGGCTTCCCTGGTGGTGCAGTGGTTGAGAGTCCGCCTGCCGATGCAGGGGACACGGGCTCGTGCCCCGGTCCGGGAAGATCCCACATGCCGCGGAGTGGCTGGGCCCGTGAGCCATGGCCGCTGAGCCTGCGCATCCGAAGCCTGTGCTCCGCAACGGGAGAGGCCACAACAGTGAGAGGCCCGCGTGGCGCAAAAAAAAGTAGTAGACAGTTGATGCTTTATTAATGATTTTACTAGATCCCATCCACTGATTTGCTCTGTATAACTAATAAGGATCCATATAATTTATCAAGTGCCACAAGGTAAAACTTATACTAGGGCTTTTCATCTATCATCTCACAAAGATCATACTTAACCTGTGGATAAGTGTGTACTGCAAAATAAATATTTGGTAGGGGGAAGGTTTATCTTCTCAGTTGTTTTGGAGTATTACGTTGATCAGAGAATATAGTGCTGAGGCTCTGGTATTTTTTTCTTTTTTTCAAATTATTTCTCCCATTGATATTTTTTAAAGTGAATATGAAATCTTTTTGATTTTCCATAGGCTCCTTGGAAAATCTTAAAGATAGTTTTAGAGGTAAAGGATATCATGAATTTATTTTTTAATTTATTATTTTTATTTTTTTTTAACATCTTTATTGGAGTATAATTGCTTTACAATGCTGTGTTAGTTTCTGCTTTATAACAAAGTGACTCAGTTATACATATACATATGTTCCCATATCTCTTCCCTCTTGCATCTCCCTCCCTCCCACCCTCCCTATCTCACCCTTCTAGGTGGTCACAAAGCACCGAGCTGATCTCCCTGTGCTATGCGGCTGCTTCCCACTAGCTATCTATTTTACGTTTGGTAGTGTATATATGTCCATGCCACTCTCTCACTTTGTCACAGCTTACCCTTCCCCCTCCCCATATCCTCAAGTACATTCTCTACTAGGTCTGTGTCTTTATTCCTGTCTTACCTCTAGGTTCTTCATGACCATTTTTTTTTTCTTCTTAGATTCCATATATATGTGTTAGCATATGGTATTTGTATTTCTCTTTCTGACTTACTTCACTCTGTATGACAGACTCTAGGTCCATCCTACAAATAACTCAATTTCGTTTCTTTTTCTGGGTGAGTAATATTCCACTGTATATATGTGCCACATCTTCTTTATCCATTCATCCGATGATGGACAATTAGGTTGCTTCCATGTCCTGGCTGTTGTAAATAGAGCTGCAATGAACATTTTGGGACATGACTCTTTTTGAATTATGGTTTTCTCAGGGTATATGCCCAGTAGTGGGATTGCTGAGTCATATGGTAGTTCTATTTGTAGTTTTATAAGGAACCTCCATACTGTTCTCCATAATGGCTGTATAAATTCACATTCCCACCAGCAGTGCAAGAGTGTTCCCTTTTCTCCACACCCTCTCCAGCATTTATTGTTTCTAGATTTTTTGATGACGGCCATTCTGACCAATGTGAGATGATATCTCATTGTAGTTTTGGTTTGCATTTCACTAATGATTAATGATGTTGAGCATTCTTTCATGTGTTTGTTGGCAATCTGTATATCTTCTTTGGAGAAATGTCTGTTTACGTCTTCTGCCCATTTTTGGATTGGGTTGTTTGTTTTTTTGTTATTGAGCTGCATGAGCTGCTTGTAAATTTTGGAAATTAATCGTTTGTCAGTTGCTTCATTTGCAAATATTTTCTCCCATTCTGAGGGTTGTCTTTTTGTCTTCTTTATGATTTCCTTTGCTGTGCGAAAGCTTTTAAGTTTCATTAGGTCCCATTTGTTTATTTTTGTTTTTATTTCCATTTCTCTAGGAGGTGGGTCAAAAAGGATCTAGCTGTGGTTTATGTCATAGAGTGTTCTGCGTATGTTTTCCTCTAAGAGTTTGATAGTGTCTGGCCTTATATTTAGATCTTTAATCCATTTTGAGTTTATTTATTATTTATTTATTTATTTATTCTTCGGTATGCGGACCTCTCACTGTTGTGGCCTCTCCCGTTGCAGAACACAGGCTCTGGACGCACAGGCTCAGCAGCCATGGCTCACGGGCCTAGGCGCTCCGCAGCATGTGGGATCTTCCCGGACCAGGGCACGAACCCGTGTCCCCTGCATCGGCAGGTGGATTAGGTGTTCTAATTTCATACGTTTTCATATACCTCTCCAGTTTTCCCAGCACCACTTATTGAAGGGGCTGTCTTTTCTGCACTGCATATTCTTGCCCCCTTTATTAAAGATAAGGTGACCATATGTGCGTGGGTTTATCTCTGGGCTTTCTATCCTGTTCCATTGATCTATCTTTCTGTTTTTTTGCCAGTACCATACTGTCTTCATTACTGTAGCTTTGTAGTATAGTCTGAAATCAGGGAGCCTGATTCCTCCAGCTCCGTTTTTCGTTCTCAAGATTGCTTTGGCTATTCGGGGTCTTTAGTGTTTCCATACAAATTGTGAAATTTTTTGTTCTAGTTCTGTGAAAGATACCAGTGGTAATTTGAAAGGGATTGTATTGAATCTGTAGATTGCCTTGGATAGTATAGTCATTATCACAATGTTGATTCTTCCAGTCCGAGAACATGTTATATCTCTTCATCTATTTGTATCATCTCTAATTTCTTTCATCAGTGTCTTATAATTTTCTGCATACAGGTGTTTTGTTTCCTTAGGTAGGTTTATTCCTAGATATTTTGGTTGCAGTGGTAAATGGGAGTATTTTCTTAATTTCACTTTCAGATTTTTCATCATTAGTGTATAAAATGCCAGAGATTTGTGTGCATTAATTTTGTATCCTGCTACTTTACCGAATTCATTGATTAGCTCTAGTAGTTTTCTTGTACCATCTTTAGGATTCTCTATGTATAGTATCATGTCATCTGCAAACAGTGACAGCTATACTTCTTCTTTTCCGATTTGGATTCCTTTTATTTCTTTTTCTTCTCTGATTGCTGTGGCTAAAACTTCCAAAACTATTTTGAATAATAGTGGTGAGAGTGGGCAACCTTGTGTTGTTCCTGATCTTATTGGAAATAGTTTCAGTTTTTCACCATTGAGGACGATGTTGGCTGTGGGTTTGTCATATATGGCCTTTATCATGTTGAGGAAATTTCCCTTTATGCCTACTTTCTGCAGGGTTTTTATCATAAATGGGTGTTGAATTTTGTTGAAAGCTTTCTCTGCATCTATTGAGATGATCATATGGTTTTTCTCTTTCAATTTGTTAATATGGTGTATCACGTTTATTGATATGTGTATATTGAAGAATCTTTGCATTCTTGGAATAAATCCCACTTGATCATGGTGTATGATCCTTTTAATGCGCTGTTGGATTCTGTTTGCTAGTATTTTGTTGAGGATTTTTGCATGTATGTTCATCAGTGAAAATGGCCTGTAGTTTTCTTGCTTTGTGACATCTTTGTCTGGTTTTGGTTTCAGGGTGATGGTGGCCTCTTAGAATGAGTTTGGGAGTGTCCCTGCCTCTGCTATATTTTGGAAGAGTTTGAGAAGTATAGGTGTTAACTGTTCTCTAAATATTTGATAGAATTCACCTGTGAAGCCATCAGGTCCTAGGCTTTAGTTTGTTGGAAGATTTTTAATCACAGTTTCAATTTCGGTGCTTGTGATTGGTCTCTTCATATTTTCTATTTCTTCCTGGTTCAGTCTTGGAAGGTTGTGCATTTCTAAGAATTTGTCCATTTCTTCCAGGTTGTCCATTTGATTGGCATAGAGTTGGTTGTAGTAATCTCTCATGATCCTTTGTATTTCTGCAGTGTCAGTTGTTACTTCTCCTTTTTCATTTCTAATTCTATTGATTTGAGTCTTCTCCCTTTTTTTCTTGATGAGTCTGGTTAATGATTTATTAATTTTGTTTATCTTGTCAAAGAACCAGTTTTTAGTTTTATTGATCTTTGCTATCGTTTCCTTCATTTCTCTTTCATTTATTTCTGATCTTATCTTTATGATTTCTTTCCTTCTAACTGTGGGGTTTTTTTTTTGTTCTTTCTCTAATTGCTTTAGGTTCGAGGTTAGGTTGTTTATTTTAGATGTTTCGTGTTTCTTGAGGTAGGATTGTATTGCTATAAACTTCCCACTTAGAACTGCTTGTGCTGCATCCCATAGGTTTTGGGTCATCATGTCTGCATTTTCATTTGTTTCTAGGTATTTTTTGATTTCTTCAGTGATCACTTTGTTATTAAGTAGTGTATTGTTCAGCCTCCATGTGTTTGTATTTTTTACAGATCTTTTCCTGTAATTGATATCTAGTCTCATAGTGTTGTGGTCAGAAAAGATACTTGATACAATTTCAGTTTTCTTAAATTTACCAAGGCTTGATTTGTGACCCAAGATATGATCTATCCTGGAGAGTGTTCCATGAGCACTTGAGAAAAATGTGTATTCTGTTGTTTTTGGATGGAATGTCCTATAAATATCTGTTAGGTCCATCTTGTTTAATGTATCATTTAAAGCTTGTGTTTCCTTATTTATTTTCATTTTGGATGATCTGTCCATTGGTGAAAGTGGGGTGTTAAAGTGCCCTACTATGATTGTGTTACTGTCAATTTCCCCTTTTATGGCTGTTAGTATTTGCCTTATGTATTGAGGTGCTCCTGTGTTGGGTGCATAAATATTTACAATTGTTTTATCTTCTTGGTTCGATCCCTTGATCATTATGTAGTGTCCTTGTTTGTCTCTTGTAATAGGCTTTATTTTAAAGTCTATTTTGTCTGATATGAGAATTGCTACTCCAGCTTTCTTTTGATTGCCATTTGCATTGAATATCTTTTTCCATCTCATCACTTTCAGTCTGTATCTGTCCCTAGGTCTGAAGTGGGTCTCTTGTAGACAGTATATATACTGGTCTTGTTTTTGTATCCATTTAGTCAGTCTGTGTCTTTTGTTGGGAGCATTTAATCCATTTACATTTAAGGTAATTATTGATATGTATGTTCCTATTCCCATTTTCTTAATTGTTTTGGGTTTGTTATTGTAGGTCTTTTCCTTCTCTTGTGTTTCTTGCCTAGAGAAGTTCCTTTAGCATTTGTTGTAAAGCTGGTTTGGTGGTGCTGAACTCTCTTAGCTGGTATTTTTAATTTATTTACATTTTTATTGAAGTATAGTTGATTTACAGTATTTTGTTAGTTTCAGGTGTACAGCATACTGATTCAGTATTTTTGTAGATTATATTCCATTTATAGGTAATTTCAAGATGATGGGTATAGTTCCTTGTACTATACAGTAAATCCTTGTTTCATATCTGTTTTATATATAGTAGTTTGTATCTGTTAATCCCACACCCCTCATTTGTCCCTCCGTTCTTCACTCTCCTGTTCGGTAACCACGTTTGTTTTCTGTATCAGTGAGTCTGCTTCTGTTTTGTATATACATTCATTTGTATTATTTTTTAGATTCCACATATAAGTGATGTTATTTTATTTTATAGAGTTAGTCCCCAAAACACTTCTGCATGGGCAGAGATGAAACTCCAAAGTTAGGAAATGAACTACATATAATATGAAAGTTCATTTGTACCTTGTGCTAGGTATCCTTCCTCATCTTTAGCTCCCAAAGGGGTGGAACACCTCAGACTGAAAAATCTTACTAACCTAACTCCTAACCTTACTAACCAAGAATTTCTTAAGGCATTCATGAATGCTTGAATGTCAGTGATTATAGTTCATAAATCTTTTACCCTGTCTGTATGGTTAAAAAATGTTATATGGAGTAAAATTGTTATACTAAAACTGTATTTAATAACTATACAACCTTGAGTAAATTACTTAACTTTCCTGTCTCATATTTCTTACCTGTAAAATGTGCATAAGAATAGTACTACCTATAGGGTTGTCTGGAGGATTTAAGTCAGTTAATAAACACCAATAATCTTGGAACAATGCCTCGAAAAAGGTAACAATAACTGTCAATTACTGTGATTGTTATTGTTTTGTTATTTTCTCATATACAGGCTGATCCTATACCAGGCCAAGGGAATTCAGTCAACTTGAGGGGGGAAATGTTAGTCAAATAATGATTTGGTGCCAGAACTCATTTTACTTTCTGTTTGGCTGTTTAATCATTTTGTTAAAAAATAATAAACAGCATAATCTCTATTCTCAAAACATCCTCAGCCTTCTGATCTTCACAGAGTCACAGAAAGTAGGATTTAAATGGCTTTCATCTAGTTTGTCTTAGTAATAGACCCACAGTCCATCAAGAAACAAATGTCATTCTATGGCCCTAGTTAAACAGAATGCATGATTGTTTTTCCCCCTAGGACTGCATTGCAACTGCAGATGAGAATGGCGTCATGCCAGTGGGCCCTGCCAGATGGCTTTCCACTGCATTCTGAGTTTTGGAGAACAGGAGCACAGATATTTTTGATTCTGCAGGCCAATTCGAGCACAATTTACGATAAGGAAGAAAATATTTAACAGCAATTTCATATGCAGTGAAGTTATAACTTTAACATTGAAAAAATGCAGTTTTTAAATATATATCCTTTCCAAATGGATACTAGCAAATTATCAGCTAAAAAACCTGGGTATCTATAACAGAGCATGTTTTCCAATAGTTAACTGCAGATTCAGTAATGATACAAAATGATATAGTTGTTGATATTGAAATGTTTCAGTCATTCCTTTCATTCATCTTTTCAGTACATAGTGCCTACTGTGTGCCCAGCACTTAACATGAGACGCCTTCACTTCATTGTTGCTGGTTTTGAGTTGGCAAATTCTGATGTGATATTGTTTCTTATACTAGACTAGTTCTAGATAATAATGCTCACTAAATATCTCCATGTTCATACAAAATATGAGATTACATTTCTCATTTAACTCTATTTAAGGCTATCAATGAATTCCTCATGAGTGTCTCTAGTGTAGGACTTTGCTTTATCCTCCAGTGTATTCCTGGAGCTAGAGCAGTGTCTGGCACAAGTTAAAATATACAATGCAGTAAATAATTGAGTTAATAAATATGAAAATCTAAATAATTCCGAATGTCAGTTAGGAGAATTGTGGTAATGATGAAAAGCTACAAACCCTGGGAAAAACTGTTTTAATTTCAAAATCTATGTGATATTCTCCAGATAAATTTTTTTCCATTTATTATATATTAAACATATATTAATGTATTATTTGGTTAAAAAATGTGTTTCTATAAGTGTAGATGGATACAACCTACACCATTTTAAAGTTTTTAAGGTATACTTGTGAAATATTAACATTTTTCCCCAAAAGAGATTTTTCTGTTTTTTTTAATCCAAGATGATTTTTGTCTTTGAAATTTAATGTAGCTCTTAAAAATGTTCTGTCCTCTCTATTTAATCTGCAAACTTAACATAATTGGATTTTTTTGAACCTGGTTTTTAAAACACTGTGTGAAAACTTTCTCTCTAATGTGCTTAATTCAATATGCTTTATATTTTTTATTGATTTTTTTAACGAGGCTCAAATAATTTTATATTTAGATTATTTTATAGGTAAAACAGAATATTCTTGCAATAGGAAGACCTTTTGAAGGAAGTCATTAATTTTGTTACATAATTGAATTTAGCTCCTAGTTTTTTATCTGATACCTTTAGAAACACAAATTAAGAAAATTATATGAATAGACAGGCTCCTTATCTAAATTAAAAATGTCATTACCTTGTAATTATAGTATGGTAAGACCAAACACAAATATGACAAAACAGGTTAATCGAATAATTGGTCATTGAAAATTGCTAATAGACCCTTTGGTGGTGATTAAGAGAGGCAGTAGATAAGAATAGCTGTATTTTGGTAGTTTTCTGGTAAAATGTTTTGATGGCGAAAAATAACTGAAAAGATGGTTATTTACTTATTTTATTCTTTCATTCAACAAATATTAATCTGGACATTTTGCCAGGCACCCTTCTATTACCAGGGCTAGACTAGGGAACAAGCTAGACAACATACTGTTCTCATGAAACTTACATTCAAGAGGACAGGACATATATATGTGTTAGTATACGGTATTTGTTTTTCTCTTTCTGACTTAATTCACTCTGTATGACAGACTCTAGGTCCATCCAGCTCACTTCAAATAACTCAATTTCGTTTCGTTTTATGGTTGTATATATGTGCCACATCTTCTTTATCCATTCATCTGTCGATGGACACTTAGGTTGCTTCCACGTCTTGACTATTGTAAACAGTGCTGCAATGAACATTGTGGTACGTGACTCTTTGAATTATGGTTTTCTCAGGGTATATGCCCAGTAGTGGGTTTGCTGGGTCATATGGTAGTTTTCTATTTTTACTTTTTTAAGGAACGTCCATACTCTTCTCCATAGTGGCTGTATCAATTTACATTCCCACCAGCAGTGCAAGCAGGTTCCCTTTTCTTCACACCTTCTCCAGCATTTATTGTTTGTAGATTTTTTGATGATGGCCATTCTGACTGATGTGAGGGTGGGAGGGAGATGCAAGAGGGAGGAGATATGGGGATATATGTATACGTACAGCTGATTCACTTTGTTATAAACCAGAAACTAACATACCATTGTAAAGCAATTATACTCCAGTAAAGATGTTTAAAAAAAAAAGAGGACAGGACAGATATTATTAAGTACATAAGTAAATACATATGGTGAAATCTGGTAGCTTTAAGTGCAAAAGAAGATAAAACAGGCTAGAGAGTGACTGTGGACAGATGCAGCTAATATTGAATGAGTAGTCAAGAAAGTCTCATTTGAACTGAGACGCGGAGATGCCAGCCCTGTGTCAGATGCTCTAGGCAGAGGAGCTAAAGGCCCTAAGGGAGTGTTTGAGAGATGGAAAGAAGGCACATTTGACAGGAGCATGTAGAACTAGGGAAAGGAGGGGAGAGGATGCTAGATACCTCTAAGTAACACCCTGTGGAAACTATAAAAAGAGTTGGGCTGTACTCCAAGCGCAGTGGAGTATTGTAAACAGCATAGTGTCAGGCTCTTCTTTATAATTTTAGAAAAAAAACTTATGTGAAAGAATATTTGTTCTATACTTTTTAAAGTTACATACATTTGGATCCCTGTTGGCAATGCAGTCTTGTTTCTTAATTTAAACACTCAGTGCTGTCAAAATGCACATAATTTTTAATTTAATGTGGTTTGTCAGAACACTAGAAGGCAATTAAAATCATTTGACATACTATTTTCCTTTTTGTCCATTTTCACAAATGCATTTTAAGTTTTTTTTATAATATTTCAATTAAACAATATCTAATCCATTTATTTAACTATATCCTTCCTACGTAGAAACGTCACACATTATTTTTAAAGGTATATGCATAAGTGTGTCTATCTGGCTGACATGATATTAATTCATTGCTTCTCTAGGAAGGATAGTCATGAACAGTGTTTTTCTATTCAACCATTTAACCATCAACATTTTTCATGTTGATAAAATTTATGTATTTTCCAGCAACAGAAACTTTGAATTGAATTTGGACCTCTTAAAAGAATTTTTGCCCAATGGCGATAATCTTCTTCCTTGGTTGATAAAGATTAGAATTGGTTACTGAGTTTTTGAGATTTTATTTTGGTATAGCATTTTTCCTTTTCTTTATTTTCCAGACATGAATAACTGCCAAGCAAACGCTGTATTTAAACCCCTGAGAAGTTCAAAAGGGTTTGGAGACAGCAAAGGGAGTTCTTTTATATTTCATTATCCTCTATAATTAACATTTCTGCCTCAGCATTAATAGAACTAAGCTTTTGTCTCCTTTTGATTTTCATTTTAGTGGTTGAGGCCATTATTATTTGTGCAAAAGGACAAGCTAGCTGTTAAAAGTAGCCCAAGTGCAAATTGGAGGGTAATTGAAGGAGATAATTTGCTGTTGTGAAAATATGTCCAAATATTTGTTCATGTCATTGTCAACAAAATGGTGATCATCAGACCAAGCTAATTCCCTTTCCCAGGCACCAACTGGTTGTTGTTGAGTGTTTGGCCTTCACAACACTCATGTGATCACATCCCATCATATGTGCTTGAGACAGTGTCTTTAAAACAGCAGAAATGTGGGTGCTGCTTCTTTACCTCTTCATCTTAAGAATTATTTTATGTTTTAGCTGTATGCTATAACCAATCTTTAACTTTGATCACATAAGGATACTTTATCTTAACGTTACATATGTAACTATGCCCATTGATTCTTGGAAAAAGAAAATTCATTTTACATAGATTTTTAAGGACCCAGTTGAAGATAAGCTCAACATATAACAGTAGTCAAACCATAAAGAGTACTTTAGGGATATCTCTGTAACTTCTATATACATCAAGCAAATAGCTCATAAGACTATATAGAGGGTGTTATTTATTTATGAACTGTGAAGAAAATTGGCATAGATAATACAAGTTGGTAGACAAACTGAAATTATGAAAGTAAAAATAATTTCTTAGTTATAATAGCTGTCACTTACTGAATATTAGCAGTATCATTAATGAATATTGCTATTTATTTTTTCCCCAGGAATTTTCTGTTTTTCTAAAAGGTAGAAGACCATGAGTTAGTTAACAACCAAATAAACATCATTGAGTAGATATCAAATAAAGATATATGAGAAATTTAAATTTATTTTTCATCCACTTCATCTACAAATACTTGATTATTTCACTGGTAGTTATGTGATTTTGCTTCATCTTGACCCTTTGGAGAAATAATATTCTGCCCTCTGATGGTCATGGAATTTGTAGCCTGCTTTGAAAGACTCATCACAAGATGTTATTGACAATCTGAAGTCTCAAAAAAACATTGGATGTATCCAGTATACAGCATTTGGTGTTTCCAGTTTTCTGAAAGTAATTGGTGGGACTGTACGATAAAGCAGGGGCCTTAAAATTCAGATCTTACTATTTAAACCCTAGTAATATATGTTGCTAGGAGCTGAATTGGGGTTAAAATATTGTCAGCTGAATTTAGCCACAATTGTACAGAATCAATTTTAAACTCAAAGAACCAATAATAGTCATTTATATTAATCACCTTGTATTAGTTCAAAGCTGGAAGTATAATATAAAGTTATTAAATCTCAAGTCAATCGTTCAAGGTAAACATGGATATATCTTTGGCATTTTATGTCAAAAAGGTAGGAAAGCGTCTCTAAATATTTAATATTTTATTTGTAATATTTGTGCTGCAGAATAAATAGGATATAGTGCTTTTTTAATACTTCTGCACTTGTTAAATTTTTTAATTGGTTAAAAGGATACACAGATATAACAATTTCAAAAATTGCCGAGTGAAAATGATATTTAGGATATTCTGAACTACAGGTATATGTTTACTTGTAGATTATGGGTATATATTTATATAAACATATACACTTACAGTTCTCATAATCTTGTATGATAAATAGCCTATCATTTTATGTTTTTAACTTAATGAAATATATAATGTAAATAGTTATACATATATTTACATATAAAAATGTCATGAATTTTTTAGAGTCTCCAAACCGTACAGTTCTTTGTATTCTTTAAGCCGGGAGTCAATAAAGATACCAATTTATCTTTATTCCTGTTAAAGGATCACAAGATATACCCTCTGAATCTATATGATACAAAACTTGATCTATCTGATTAATGGAACCAATAACTAGTGTATTCAGAAAATAACAATAAATTAAATAATTATGCATCATAAGAGTATCAGAATCCCAATTAATTAAAATTATTATAAATCAAATTTATCAATCTCTATTTTGTACGTTACAATTTGAAAAGCAAACTAGAAATACTAGTGTGTATTACATTTTAATTTATCTTTTCTTAGAGAAATTTGCCATTAAGTATTATAAAATATCAAATCAGTCATTATCTGTAGGTGACTGAGCCCTTAAGATAATTGTATATTAATTTTCATACGTGATTCATCCATTAGAAAGCTTATGCAAAGTTAGATGTATTGAAGACAGCCACCATTACCCCATAAGAAATATAAAAATTAATTGCTCTCTAAGGATTTAATGTCCACCTATTCTGAGGAAGTCAATATATTGGATCTGTAGTAAATAGACTCAGTGAATCTAAATGTGGACATGCTTAATTTCTTTAATAGTATGCATTATTCTAAAGAACTGTAAGTGAAAGAAGGTAGTGTGTGCAATGCTATGATAAGGAACTACAACCACTCAATTTTAATTCTCATCCGAAAAGCATACAGAATTTCACAAATATTTGGGGAATGTTGGAAGAAAAGAGTTTTAGCTTAAATGGAATTGTATTTTAACTCTTTAGTTTTTATTTGTTTTAAGTAAGGAAGATAATATGAGTATTGCTGGCTCACTGAGCACTTTCCATGAGCAGGTGCTGAACTAAACTCACTACTGCCCAGAACTTTTTATATAACAGATCTATATCTATATTGATATAGATATAGATATATACACATATACACGAGACAAATAAATACATGAGACAAATAAAGCATGTAGAAGTAAAGTTGAACCAGTTTTCGAAATTAGGGTGATATTCATACAGTGCAATTAATTAAATTTGTATATGTTAATCTAAATATTTCCACCAGATTGGCTAAATGTTTTATAAATAATTTCTTATTGGACATTTGAAAATTATTTACATTCTTAAATTTGGAACAAATCTTTCTGTAAATCTCCTTGAATACTAATGAAATCTTGCAAAATGTAGTATGTATATTAAGTAGTTTATTAAAGGGAGATTACGGGTTATTCAGATTTTTTTACATTATTAAAATGGAAGAATCAGTGGAACAATTTTCATTTTTTCTTTCTCTACCAGAAAGAAAAACATGAGATAATGCAAATACGTAGCAAAATAAGGCTAAAAATAATAGAAAAGATGTTAATTGTCTTATTTCTCTACAAAGTGAATAACTTAAGTACCATAATAGAGGAAGCAATTGCTCTCTATTTTCAATTTAAAAACAGACTAAATAAAGTGTTAATTATAGGAATAAGAAGTAAAACAAATCTACTTTCAATATTTAAAGGTAAAACATAATGGAGATTTCAGAGAAATATGTTATCACTAGTTTATAGTGGTTTGGGTTCAGCATGACCTTGAATCTATTAGTTAGGCATTAAATTTCTTTTCTGTCCTGTGAATTCTGGAAAAACTTTAAGCCTTAGGGCAGGTAAAATATGAACAATAGTTTTCTCAAAGGTAGTTACTTTTTAAGTACCACAAATATTTGTTTAACTTCTCCTGGGAAACTAGAGCCATCATTCAGCATCCCCTACTTCTGAATCTTCTTAATTTAAAAAAAATGTCAAATTTTAGCTGATGAAGGTAAGAGTGTTGGATATTTTGATAGTTTCTTTTTTTTTTGACATTTAAAAAAATTTATTTTACTTGCCTTTATAATCAAGATTTTTGAATAATACCTTCTAAGCTAATGCATTTTAAGTCCAAAAATTTTGTATTGTCATCAGTGATGAAATTTAGAGTAAATATAAAAGTATTATTTTCACAGGTTTTTAAGTACTTTTAAAAAATATTTAAATGACAAAACAAAACACAAATTATACTAAATTTTCATTAAAAGATACTTGGATAGCTTCTTAATACAGAACACTGCACAGGCCACTTGTTCATACAAGGCGATAAATTCTGTAACCATTCACATGGCCCCGGAAAACTGCTCTGTAGATCAGCTTTTAGCATCAAATTCTTTGGAAGTTTGCTTATCTGAAATTATAATTGTCAAAAAATAAATTAAATTATATCTATGTTATTAAAATTTGTTAATGAAGAAAATGCAAGAATATTCAATATGCTTGCTTAAAAATATGCTTTTTGAGACTTGCAAGATAAAGCTTGTATGTAAGTAATTTTCATTGTTGATATATGCTCACTTCCACAGCAGCAGTATTATCTGGCAGGACCTAAATGAAATCTAAAGTTAACCTACCTGTTAAGTTAACTTTTACAAAGCCTACAATAAGGTTTCACACAGAGGTTGTTTAATTCAAAAAGCAAAACCTGAGTCGCCATTGTATTGGAGTAGATGCTTTGCTATAGCAGAAGTGGCTTAAAAATAACTTATCTGGATAGAAACTTATCTGGATAGAAAATTGTTAATGGTGGGGTCCCTAAGTGAAACAATTGTGCTCACAGAAAAATATCTGTTCTTTTAAAGTGGACCTAAAATTTTTTTTTAAGATAAAAGGCAACTTTTTTAATGCAGAGAGTTTAGTTAGACTTATGGTACATGTAAATATTAATTCAGAACCTCCAAAGATTAGGGATCCATCCTGGAAACACAAAAGTTGGAAGGAGATATTATGAATATTTAGAAAATGATTAAGATTATATAACATAAATAGAGACATTATTCTCTCACCCCCATATTGAGATGAGGCCATAAGAAAATAATTTTGGATAATTGAAGAAATTATATTTGTATATAGTAATACATATTTAATATATATGTAAAATTATATTTTACACAAGTAAATAGTTAAGTTATGGAACGAAGAGACAAAAAGGCTTAAAGTGTGCAATAGACTTCAAAGTTTTGTAGTTAAAATGGTCTATCAAACTATCGTCACCATGCTGTACATTATGGCTCCAGAACTTATTTATCTTATAAGTGGAATTTGTACCTTTTGACCCCCTTCACCCACTTCGCCCACCTAACCACTCCCCCACCAACTCCTGCCATCTCTGGTAACTACCAATCTGTTCTCTGTATACATGAGCTTGCTTTTGTTGTTGTCTTAGATTCCACATATAAGTGAGATCATACAGTATTCGTCTTTATCTGACCTATTTTACCTAAGTATAATGCCCTCAGGGTCCAACCATATTGTCACCAATGGCAAAATTTCCTTCTTTTATATGGCTGAATAATATTCCTCTTTGTGTGTGTGTGTATATCACATTTTCTGTATCCATTCATCCATTGATAGACACAGGTTGTTTCCATACCTCGGCTATTTTAAACAATGCTGCAATGAACGTGGGAGTGCGTATATCTCTTTGAGTTAGTGTTTTTGTTTTCTTTGGATAAATGCCCATATGTGGAATTGCTGGATCATATGGTAGTTCTATTTTTAATATTTTGAGGGACCTCCATACTGTTTTCCAAAGTGACTACACCAATTTGCATTCCCACCAACAGTGCACAAGTGTTCCCTTTTCTTCCTTGCTGACACTTATTATTTCTGGTCTTTTTGATAATATCCATTCTTACAGGTGTGAAGTGATATCTCATTGTGGTTTTGCTATGCATTTCCTTGATTATTAGTGATGCTGAGCATGTTGTAATGTGCTTGTCGGCCATCTCTGTATGTCTTCCTTGGAAAAATGTCTATTCAGACTCTGCCCACTTTTTAATTGGATTAATTTTGTTTTGCTATTGAGCTGGATGAGTTATTTATACATTTTGAATATTAACCCCTTACAGATATATGATTTGTAAATATTTTTTCCCATTTGGTAGGTTGTGTTTTCACTTTGTTGGTTGTTTCCTCTCTGTGGAGAAGCTTTTTAGTTTGATGTAGTCCCACTTGTTTGTTTTTGCTTTTGTTGCCTTTGCTTTTGGTGTCAAACCCCAAAAATCATTGCTATAACCAGTGTCAAGGAGCTTGAAAATTGTTTTTCAAATTTTCTAGGCTTCATGTGTTATACTTAAGCATAAAATGCCTCAAGCCCTATACTTGTATTTTCTAAACAAACTGCAAATGTTATTGTCGGTTATTAATTACTGAAACCTTTTTAAAGAACGACTTGTGCATTAAAAATCTTCAAAGCAGGAACAATTTGGAAAAGGATAAACCACTCATTTTTATACCTCTGACCTTTTAATATATATACCTTCTACCATACATTAGCTTTGCTCTGCTTACTGTTTATTTTAATTTCAGTTTCAGTAAAATAAATAAATACCTGAATGTAGGAATCCTGTTCTCTTTAAGGGAAATGACCTTGGAAAAGGAAAAATAGATTCTTTGACCTATTTAAGTGATTCAAAAATTACAGCACATTACAGTGCTATTAAATGTTGTAAATAACACAGAACCTTACTTAACTCTCTAATACGGAGAAAAATAGTTCTGATTATATGAGATGTAGCATCAGGGAAGTTTGGTTTTTTTTCCTCCAGAGAGGTTTGTCATATTTTTAAACACTGATGAGTTTTTCCTTTACTGAGGTAAGATAAAAATATTCATAATTGAGGAGTACTCCTCCTTCTCATGTATTCAAGGAATCTGAAGAAATCAAAGCAGTATTTTTAGCATACTCTCAGTCAAGCCAGTGAATAAAGATATGAATTAAATAAAGAAATTTGTATATTTAGAATGTACAATTATAGAACATGTTTCTTTTAATAGAAGGAGGGGATGGATTCAGTTATGTTCAGTAATATTAAGAAAGCCTTTAAACTCTAGAAAAAAATATTACTCATATTAAGTGCTGATAACTGATTTTATTCTAGGCACTTACGTATATATCCCAAAGAAAAGGAAGGAGCTACCGTGTAAAAATACATTTCCTCATGAGGAATGGAAGTTCATTCAAACATTCAGCCAATAGCTCTGGGTGCCGGCAAAGTGCCAGGCTGAGTGCTGAAGATATAGCAGTAAATAAAACAGATAAAAATGTCTGTCCTCATGGAGTTTATATTCCAATGTGGAAGGCAGACAGATATAATAAAAAATAAAATATTGAGCATGTCAGATGGCAAAAGTGCTATTGAGAAAGAAATAGGGGGGAAGGACCTACCAGCAGCAGGAGTGTGAGTTGTCCCAGGCCACCTACTCATACAGTAACTAAGAGGAATGACACAGAAGTGAAATTAGAGCAAACAGAATTAGTTCTGCCTGTCTTCACACAGGGAGTGATCAGACTGGGAGTGTTCTTGAAGAGAGTCTCACCAGGGGAAAGCAGTGTTCTGGGCTCTGTCTTCTCTCTGCCAGAGCACACAGTATCCCTAGGTCATATGGATCATTCTGCCATTTCATTCCATGTCACCACTGAAACGTCGATTTGAGCACCTGCTATGCCAGGAGTGTGCTGTATCTTGTGAACACAAAAATGATGAAGACCTCATAACTGCACGTGAAAAGCTCAAACTCTGGCACTTCAATAATACTACTGGTATAACTCTTTGATTTAAATTATTTAGAGACTAGATTTTCATGTTTTGATTCATTAGAGTATGTATTTATGGTAAAGTGCTCTCAGAATGGGAATTTAACCTTTTCGTGTTTAGGTTCTGGAGTAGGGGCTTCATAAAATCAATAAAATATTCCCAGGAGTTGGGTATTATGACTCATATTTTAAGAAAAGGAAAAAAGAAAAGGTATCCAAGTTCATGGGGTAAGCAAGAAGCAGGAAAGACTATTGAATCCAAAGTCTCCATACTTTCTGTCAGAACATGATGTATACAAAAGCCACCCCAAGAAAGAGATTCATTTGGTAGTTTGTTATCACCATGATTGAATGTATAATATGGAAAAAAAATTATGTGAAGATGTGTTAAATCAAAAGATAATGCCGTGTATATATATTCAGAACATTTCTCTAATAAAGGACCAAAGATGGAGCTCCTCCAAGCAAAGTGATCAAGTCTAGGTGATGATGCTTACAGATTTACATCCTCAAAGCAGTCCTCCTTTCCAGAAGTTCCATACTTATTAGAGCCTTAACTACTAAATTCTCCTTTTATGTACCGATGGAAGTCTCAAAAGACGAGCTGTCTGAAGCCAAAATTTAAAATGCCATGTGTAGTTAGGTCAAAAACTCTGATCTACCTCCCAGTTATTACTGTCATGAAGCTACTTTTTATTTTGTCAAATGAAATAAAAATGTGAGTTTGCATATGGCTTACAACCTGAAAAGCGTTATCAAAACCACAAGTTCTTGGGACTTAACAGAAGCAAAATGATCAAGATGGTTGCTTACATAAAATGTTGATTTAGTTCTCTGTCTGATGCTCTGAAAAGAAGGAATAATTTGAATTACCGCTCAGGTATAGAGGGGAGAAAGTCTTTTCTCCTACCGTTTCCTGAAGTCTGACTCTGCAATATTTGGAGCTGCTCAGCCAGCCAGCAGCCACGTCGTTGCATAGAAAATATGCAAATTACATTTTGTGCCCAAAAGGTGTAAATAATTGGGTTTATTAGAAATAGAAATTTTTAGATCACACTAGTCTTTTTTTTCTAGTTTCTTCATCTCCTTGTTTACACAAAGACACATACCCTTTTGTATAAATCACTCTCTCTCTTTATATATTTATAAACTCACTGTGTCCCTGGCAAGTGATAGAAAGCCAGAGTTTTCAGAAACTCAAGGAAAAGAATCTGTCAAAGGTTCTCTGGATTGACCTTCACAGGCTAGTGGCTCAGTCTTGAGTAAATCACTTCACCCCACTTAGCCTCAGTTTCCTCATATCCACAGTATCCAAAATTCTGTAAAAATTCTGTTTACTCATTAATATTCATGGAATTTATAATTTCCAAGCCCATGGGATCTTTCTTATTCCATTATTCTAATCGAAATATTATATTTAAACTTGCAGAATTTGAAGATCAGTGAGATGTTTTTGAGTACCGGTTATATTGTTTCTAAATATAATGTTACCGTAAGGGCCATGTGGTACAGCTTCAGAGATAACATAAACTCACACCACCATGTCTGCCAGTTTTGATGATTACGTATCTTAACAATAGAAAGCTGAACAGAACTCAACAGTTCATTTTTAGACCAGAATTTCTGTTAATCATTTTGGTCTACTGATAAGAATTTAAAGCCATATTTCTTTTCCCCCTAATCTCTAAAGCATAATCGTGCCATGTTCCAATCATGATTTGATGTTTCCAGTTTACCCTATTTTACTCCTTATTTCTGTAAATAAAATAGGCTTAAGAAAATGTTGGAACTATAATGGATAAAGAAGGACTCATGGACAGGTTGAGGGCAGAATCTACTATTTTGGCCTTTAGAAGAATATGTATCTGGGTTGAATCTCTTACCTGGCATTTCTAGGAAATCAGTTTCGATACTTCACTTAGGAATGATCAGTTTCTAGTACACTGATCAATATTGAACATTTTCACAAAGAATTGATTTAAAATCAGAACACAATTTATTAATATATAATTAATGCCATTTCAATCAACCAAAATGTTCATAATCTCTGCAGGACAAAGAAAACTTGGGAACTACATTTTATTACAGAGAAATGTTTATCTTACTTGACTAAATGTTCATTTATTCAAGTGGTGTTTATTGATTTCTTGCTCTCTGCTGGCCATTTGGGACACAAAGAGGAGCAAAAACAAGTACAGCCTTTGCCTTCATGAAAATTTCAGTCTAGAAAAGGAGAAAGAGTAATTACACCATGATCACAGAAAATGTTAAGTTACAACTCTGAAAAATGCTACAAGAGAAAGTAAGATATACAGTGTTCTGAGAGCTTATTGTAAGGACATTTTGCCTTACTGGGTAAGCCAGGCTTTCCTGAATAAGGTACCCATGAGCTGATATCTAGAGGACAAACTGGAAATTAACTTGGTGATGCATACGGGGGAAAGAATGCAGGCAAATTCTTGAGAAAGGGCAGACAAGGGACTGAAAAGGCCACTCTGCTAAAGTACAGGGAATGCCTAAGAGTATGCTCTAAGAAAAGATTAAAGAAGCAGAGAGAGATCATATAGGGCTTATAGGACATGCCAAGATTTGTCCACGAGTGATGGGAGGCCACTGAGAGGTGTTGAACAAGGGAGGGAAGTGATCAGATTTTCATTTTTAAATGATCATCCAAGCTGCAGTGTTGTGAGTGAACTAAAGGGACACTGAGCTGGGTGTGGATAAATTAGTTTGTTGTCAAGATGAGTTGTACAACTTGTACAACTAGATGGGTGTGGGTGTTATTTATCGAGATAGAAAATGCACCTAGTGGGTGGGAAGATTGTGAATTTTATTTTGGACATGAATGTGTGTTTGGAAATAAATCCTGGAAGAGATGTCTTATAGGAAATTGAATATATTGGCTTAGAGCTCAGAAGAAATCATTTGTGTTTAGGTCATATTGCAAACTGTGGAAGTGGAAGAGAGCATAGAATAGGGCAAGCCTAAGTCTGAACTTCGAGGTGCTCCACTGTTATAAATGTTATAAGTGTCTGTGTACACACAAATGAACCCACAAGTAACAAAGAGCTGGCACAGAGGAAGGAGTATGATAAGACAAATGTGGCAGATGACCAGGGAAGAATATGTTTTGAAAGGGCGGGGGGAGACATCGTCTATGTCTGTGACATCATCTAAAATCTGAAAAATGTTTATTAGATTTACTGACATTGGAAATCACTGGGAATCTCAGCAAGAACTGTTTCAATGGACTCAGGAGACCAGATGCCAGAATGATGGGTGAGGAGTAAGTGAAAGTTAAAATGGACATAAGTATAGACAGCTTTAGCCTCTCTAATGCTTTGTGATGATGATGTTGGTGACTTCCTGGGGAAGTGAGGTGACTTAATTCCCAGGAAACACTTTTGCCATTGCCTTATTTCCTGTTCTCTCTTTATTCTAAACAAGTCAGTAATGGAGTCCTAGAATGTATCCCCACTTTGTTAAATTACTGAAAGCAATGAATATTTGCTCACTATACTAATTGTATTAATAGAATCATAAAGTCTTCCCCAAGGCTCAAAGCACAACATAATTGATGACATCTATGTCTGACTTCCTATTTCCATGAATATCTGGGTGAGTTTCTATGATATTTCTGTAAGTTTCCTCTGTAGAATGTATGCAATGGAATTTAGAATTGGGGTACATAAGAAAGGTAATATCAGGGATGGAATATTTGGTATGGGTCAGTTGTGATATCTCAGAAAATGAAAATGGATTTATTATTTTACATTTACTCCATTCGCTCCCTCCCTCCTTTCCTTCCTTTCTTCTTTACTTCCCTTTTTACTTCCTTCTTTCTTTCCTTCTCTTTAAGAAATGAACACCTAATGATTCTTCTGTAATATGCAAAGTACTAGCTGATAAATAGTAAAGGTAAATGAAGAGTTAAATGATAATAAGTACACTGAAATTGCTAAAACAGAATAGCTATGTCAGAATAAACAAAGATAAGATTGAAGAGAATGGGACTAAGAGAATGGGAGTGATAAATACTTTTGAATGCAAGGCTGTGATATAGTGATGAATAGAACGTTATTAAGAAAATAAAACTTAGAGATTATCCTAGAAGTTCTGCACAGGTCTAAAAATAAAGAGACATTGGTTATCGTAACAATCCTAGACATCAATTTTGGGAAATGAACATAAACAAGATGCATTATGCCATGGAAGTATTCTCAAGTCTCAGTAATCCCTGAGAACATGTCACAGAGAAAAGCAGTCAATTTGGAGTCAAAAGGAGCTTTACATTCAAGATACATTGTGAGGGAGATATTTTTAATAAATAAAAGTATAATTTGGGGCTTATTAGGTATCAGGTGTTGGTAGGACATCCAAGCACACATATACTGAGGCAGAAGAAAATAAAACACATGTAGAATTACTGTTCAGGTATCTAAACATTTTCTCAAATACTTCTTGGGAAGGCCCACTCAGTAACCGGAATTTTCTAACATATGCCATAGATTGATAAAGACAAGTGAGAAAGTTGATTGGTTGAAAATATGTTACAAATCTATTTAGTTATATTTACTTACATCAGAATGGAAAATTAAATTTTACTTTTAATTGTAAGTGAAATCCTTTTAAGTTTATTCATTGCCAGTATGTGCTGTTGAGTCTGTGCTCAGAAGACATAAGTAAAACATCTCAACTTTGTCATAAGCAAATGTACACAGTACTCTTGATTTCCCATAGAAATCTTAGAGAGATAGCTTATTTTTAAGGAACCCAATTCTAAATTTCTTTATCCTTTAAAGATATGTTTTATTTATTTATTGTATCTCCTTTTGTTTTTTTCTAATATAATTTTTAATCATACTCACTTTTGATCAGTCTCTGCTTACTGTGAGATCTAACAGTGACCAAGAATTGTTAGATAATTTTAGACTAGGGAATTCCCTGGCAGTCCAGTGGTTAGGACTCCACGCTTCCACTACAGGGGTCACAGGTTCGATCCCTGGTTGGGGAACTAAGATCCTGCACGTCACATGGTGCGTCCAAAAAAAAAAAAACAGAAGTTAGACTAAGCCAAACACACTCTTTTTTTCTATATTAGTTGAGTAAACACTTGAGTAGAGCCTTAAAGTTTGAAGAATGTTTTTCTTCAAAAAAGTATCAAATTTCTACTTAATATAGTATTAGATACTTCATTGGTATTTAAGAAACTTTTTGTACTTTCTCTCTAGATCTCATAATAATTTCAAGTGCATACATGCTTGCAGAATGCTCTATTATGTTCATTTTCCAGATTATTTGAAAAGTTTCCTCAGCTGATGATAGCTATGATTTTTATAAAATGCAGAATTCTTCCTTCATTCCTTGCTCCGAAGAAATCTTTAAGTACATTTTACCAATATGTGAGTTGTTAGGGGCTTTTGTTGCTGTTTGGTTTTTTGCTTTCATTGAATAATAATCAAACCTTTTGCAATATTTACTTGGTCCAGTAAAATAGATGATTTATTTGACTCACAATGATGTAAATAGGAAATGATTAAACCGACAATAATTGAAATTAATTATTAATCAGTGATCTAGATGATGAACAAATTAGCCTTCTGCATCGCTGGTCACATAAGTGGGGAGATTGAAAGGGTGTAATATATTCCTATTAAAAAATTTTAATTGTGTCTCTAGGAGTCCCCTAAAACTTTAAATATCTTTGGGAAAACTGGGTATTTTGGAAAGGGCACTAAATTGGACTTACCTTGGGAAAATCAGTTTTTCATCTTATTTAGTTTTTCATATGCAAAATGCAGATAATAATTTTTACTTATCATACGGATTGTTCTGACTCAAGTAAGATAACATATGTGATTTTTTTAAACATAGAAAAATGGCATTAATCTTCAATTAATTTTTCTTTTGCTCACCTATCAAATCCATCCCTTAGTAAAATTCTGAGGAAATAGATATGGGTCAGTTTTCAAAAAGGTTTTGGGAAAATGATTGTGGGACTTTGACATTGGAGAAATGGGGACTTCAGTAGAATACCCTGGAAAGTACTTCTGTGGGTGGGAAGAAAGAAGTTGTGCTAATACTGAAGAGTGAGGTGCATAATTGGGGACTGGAAACACAGTGAAAAGGAACTTCTATTTCCTGGTTTTGTCCCTGGAATCTATTCTGATAATAGCCTGTGACCATCTACAGCAGATGTTTTCATGTGTTTAGCCACCAAGCATTTTAATGAGTTAAACCTACTTTAACAGCAACAAATTATAGAGTAATTTGTTTTCCTTTATTGATGCACATATTATATATACGTTTCCACTTTAATGTCCTCATTTGCATAAGTTTAAATAGGCATATGAATTACAGCTCTGAGTCTGATGTGCAATAGTGTATGGGTCCCTACACCTTGTGATGTCTGCTAAAGAAGTATAGAGCTCAAATGCTGTACCAGAAACATTTCTTATTTTTCTCCTTATAAAACCTCTGAATTTAACTCTGAGTCAAGAATGCTATTTTCTACGTCTTTTCGTGCGTTAATTCATACAAATGAATATCTACTTTCGTGAGAGATGTGTGCATAATACATTGTACCTATCCTCAATTTACATGCCATCTAATGTAAAAGTAAAACATGCACAGTTATTTATAATACAAAAATGAAGGTTATAACTACCACGTGGGTAATACAGAATGAATGGGGGTTCCAAATAGAGAGTGGTGACTTATCGAAAGTTGTGAAGGTGGGCATCTTAGAGGAAGTGCCTTTTGAGCTGTATGTTGAAAGATGACTGATAATCTCTTGAAAAAGGCAGACTGGACAACAGTTGTGAGCTATTGAAAGTTTTAGAATCAGAAGGTACTATCATTAAAGAAATGCTTTAAGAAGATTGAAGTGGTGGTTTGAGCCATATTGGTTAGAACACAGGGGATGATTCTGCAGATAAAAGTACAGTTAGGGGACTATTTTAATAATAGGTCCATGATTCCCAAGCACCGGTTCCCAAGCATCTCTGCTACAGAAACATCTGCAGAGATTTTCTAAACAGCAAACTTCAGGTCCCTCCTGAGACTCTGATTCAGTGGGTCTTAGTTAGGACCCCAGAAACAATATTGGAAACCCGTCAGTGATTCTGATGCATAGCCAAGGTTAAGAATCACAGGTTGCAATGATAAACCCTCTGGCCTTATTAGTAGAAACTAGAATTAAGATAATGGGAGAAAAAAGAAACAAATGTAGGAATGCCATAGAAGGTATTTTAGCTGTTAATAATTGCCCAACATTCAAAATGACAAGTTTTACTATTTGCAGTTTGTGAATTGCACTTGTGGAAATTTTTCTGTCTTGTTTTGTTACTGTATTTATAGAGCATTTTTAATCTATTTTCCTACCATTTTGTTCCTCATTTGACATCACAACAAATTCTGTCAAAATAAGTTTCAAAAGTGTTTCTTCCTTCTACTCATGCTGACAATAATTCTGAAGTTATTTTAAGATTTTAAGCCTTTTGCAATTGCACCGAATATTTTAAATTGCTACCATAGATACTTTTAGAAAGAATAATGTCAGCTGATTAAGAAAGAAAAACATTATGTTTGAAACAGTTTTCCAGGCTTTGCTAGCCACTTTCAAATTCTCTATATTTTTATTAAGATTCCCAAATACATAACAATAGAAACTGATTTATTTTTAAATGTACGTTTAACATATTGGTATTTAATTATGCCATGTTTATGGGGATGTTTTATTGTAGAGTTTAATTAGATGTTTCTGGGTCTAAACGAAATCCAGTCTTATTTTAATTAAATGGTACATGGTGCTAAAAATGATAGGAAAAGCTAAAAGAAAAGAACCCCAATGGAAGACTTGGGTTTCAGTTGTTTTTTTTTTTTAAACATAAAGTAGCTCAGCTCTCTAGCTGAACTAGCCACACAAGATTTGAAATCACGTATAGGACCCATTTGTTGAGCCAGGATTTTCTCTTATTTAGTTTCACTGATATGTCTGAATAAATTACTTAGCCAAATGTATGGTTTACTATTAAATCATATTGGAATCATGGCAAGACCAAAAATCTTATGTGAAATAAGTGATGATACAGGTAATGCAAATAAGCTCATTCAAAACATTTTTTTTAACAAATACTTGAGGAGGGCTCAGATTGGTTATTGAAACCAACATTTTTTTTTTTTTACATCTTTATTGGAGTATAATTGCTTTACAATGGTGTGTTAGTTTCTGCTTTATAACAAAGTGACTCAGTTATACATATACATATGTTCCCATATCTCTTCCCTCTTGCGTCTCCCTCCCTCCCACCCTCCCTATCCCACCCCTCTAGGTGGTCACAAACCACCGAGCTGATCTCCCTGTGCTATGTGCCTGCTTCCCACTAGCTATCTATTTTACGTTTGATAATGTATATATGTCCATGCCACTCGCTCACTTTGTCACAGCTTACCCTTCCCTCTCCCCATATCCTCAAGTCCATTCTCTAGTAGGTCTGTGTCTTTATTCCCATCTTACCCCTAGGTTCTTCATGACCTTTTCTTTTTCTTAGATTCCATATATATGTGTTAGCATACGGTATTTGTCTTTCTCTTTCTGATTTACTTCACTCTGTATGACAGACTCTAGGTCCATCCACCTCATTACAAATAGCTCAATTTCATTTCTTTTTCTGACTGAGTAATATTCCACTGTATATATGTGCCACATCTTCTTTATCCATTCATCCGATGATGGACACTTAGGTTGCTTCCATCTCCTGGCTATTGTAAATAGAGCTGCAATGAACATTTTGGTAAATGACTCTTTTTGAATTATGGTTTTCTCAGGGTATATGCCCAGTAGTGGGATTGCTGGGTCATATGGTAGTTCTATTTGTAATTTTTTTAAGGAACCTCCATACTGTTCTCCATAGTGGCTGTACCAATTCACATTCCCACCAGCAGTGCAAGAGTGTTCCCTTTTCTCCACACCATCTCCAGCATTTATTGTTTCTAGATTTTTTGATGATGGCCATTCTGACTGGTGTGAGATGATATCTCATTGTTGTTTTGATTTGAATTTCTCTAATGATTAATGATGTTGAGCATTCTTTCATGTGTTTGTTGGCAATCTGTATATCTTCTTTGGAGAAATGTCTATTTAGGTCTTCTGCCCATTTTTGGATTGGGTTGTCTGTTTTTTTGTTATTGAGCTGCATGAGCTCCTTGTAAATTTTGGAGATTAATCCTTTGTCAGTTGCTTCATTTGCAAATATTTTCTCCCGTTCTGAGGGTTGTCTTTTGGTCTTGTTTATGGTTTCCTTTGCTGTGCAAAAGCTTTTAAGTTTTATTAGGTCCCATTAGTTTGTTTTTATTTCCATTTCTCTAGGAGGTGGGTCAAAAAGGATCTTGCTGTGATTTATGTCATGAGTGTTCTGCCTATGTTTTCCTCTAAGAGTTTGATAGTTTCTGGCCTTACATCTAGGTCTTTAATCCATTTTGAGCTTATTTTTGTGTATGGTGTTAGGGAGTGTTCTAATCTCATACTTTTACATGTAGCTGTGCAGTTTTCCCAGCACCACTTATTGAAGAGGCTGTCCTTTCTCCACTGTACATTCCTTCCTCCTTTATCAAAGATAAGGGGACCATATGTGCATGGGTTTATCTCTGGGCTTTCTATCCTGTTCCATTGATCTGTATTTCTGTTTTTGTGCCAGTACCATACTGTCTTGATTACTGTAGCTTTGTAGTATAGTCTGAAGTCAGGGAGCCTGATTCCTCCAGCTCCGTTTTTCGTCCTCAAGATTGCTTTGGCTATTCGGGGTCTTTAGTGTTTCCATACAAATTGTGAAATTTTTTGTTCTAGTTCTGTGAAAAATGCCAGTGGTAGTTTGATAGGGATTGCATTGAATCTGTAGATTGCTTTGGGTAGTAGAGTCATTTTCACAATGTTGATTCTTCCAATCCAAGAACAGGGTAATATCTCTCCATCTATTTGTGTCATCTTTAATTTCTTTCATCAGTGTCTTATAATTCTCTGCATACAGGTCTTTTGTCTCCTTAGGTAGGTTTATTCCTAGATATTTTATTTTTTTTGTTGCAATGGTAAATGGGAGCGTTTTCTTAATTTCACTTTCAGATTTTTCATCATTAGTGTATAGGAATGCCAGAAAAATCCTCAACAAAATACTATCAAACAGAATCCAACAGCACATTAAAAGGATCATACACTATGATCAAGTGGGGTTTATTCCAGGAATGCAAGGATTCTTCAATATACACACATCAATCAACATGATACACCATATTAACAAACTGAAGGAGAAAAACCATACGCTGATCTCAGTAGATGCAGAGAAAGCTTTCGACGAAATTCAACACCCATTTATGATAAAAACCCTGTAGAAAGTAGGCATAGAGGGGACTTTCCTCAACATAATAAAGGCCATATATGACAAACCCACAGCCAGCATTGTCCTCAATGGTAAAAAACTGAAACCATTTCCACTAAGATCAGGAACAACACAAGGTTGCCCACTCTCACCACTCTTATTCAATATAGTTTTGGAAGTTTTAGCCACAGCAATCAGAGAAGAAAAGGAAATAAAAGGAATCCAAATCGGAAAAGAAGTATTAAAGCTGTCACTGTTTGCAGATGACATGATACTCTACATAGAGAATCCTAAAGATGCTACCAGAAAACTACTAGAGCTAATCAATGAATTTGGTAAAGTAGCAGAATACAGAATTAATGCACAGAAACCAACATTCTTCTGATGACATTTCTCCTTTTTTTATTCCAAAGTTCAGCCCAGTTAAATCCATTTATTTCCCTGCTATCTTACCTTTTCGTTTATGGGCCAGCAAATATAGTTAGTTTATTGCTTAGTATTGAACTGTCTCTTTGATCTATACAGTTTTATTTTACTCTTGATATACCTAGAAAAGGAGCGTAGTATTCTTTATGTATAAGTACCTCAGTTAGTTGTATCTATTGAAACTATGAAAACCGCTTTTTAATTACAACTAGAACTCTATTCTCTGTCTAAGTCTCTGGCCTTACTATTTATGAAAACATAGTTTTTAATTACTGTTTTGCCACCTCATTTCTTTTCTAGTGATTTAAACTTGAAAACCTTTTCACAGTCTCAGTATAAATTCTGAAAGCAGTTGTAACTGACCCCGTGCTTTATTAGAAACTTCTTTCCTATATTGAGTTGAAATGTCTTCTTATATTTCTACCTATAGCTCAACCCCTTGTGGCTAGACAGAACAAATCATATTCCATGCAACAGCCTTTCAGGTATCTGAAGATGGTTATATTCATACTTCTATACCATCTCTGCTCCAGGCAGTTTTTCATGAGTCATGTCTTTGATTTCTTTACCATCCTGTCTTCTGAATATAATCCCAATTAATCTTTATAATCAAAGCTGACTGTAGGACCCTGGCATCACAGAATAAAATTGGACCAACACTAACTTTGTTCTTGAGAATGTATTTGCATTAACACCCCTAGATACCCAGCCACACATACCCTTACCCATCTGATCAGATTAGTTTCCAAAATGATTGTTTCATCATGTTGGCTCATATTAAATTTAAAATAAACTAGAATGTGGGCCTGAGATAGAACACAAGCATCAACTGTTGGATAGATCAAAGAAAGAGTAGCTACATCTTAAGAACTCATGTTCATATTAAACAAATCTTTTAGAACTTTTAAAAGCCATACATTAAGAGATTTTTAAGTCCTCTGTAAGGTTTTTAAGTACTCCCATATCAAATCCTATAAAAAATAATTTATCTCAGAAATGTACAATAGTAACATGGATTTTTTTTTTGCTTAAGTAAGACAGTGATGCCATAGGTGCTCAGAGTGGGCTTGATTCTTCCAGGGAAGAGACTGAGAAAGCGTTGATGTGAGAAGAGCCTCTCGCTTGCTGTTCTCTCCATTCCAGGCTGGTTGCCTGCCAAAGCCTCATTCCTACCTGTAAAACTGCCAACATCAGTTCATGCAGCAAGCCTATGTAATTTGCTTTTCTGGGGAGCTATATTAGGGCAGGGTTGACTGATTGAGAGAACTGAAAGCTACAGGCTCTGGGACAAGAGGGCTTTCCTGTGGCCTTATGAGCTGGTTGGTCCTTTTTCAAGCTTGAGAGATAAAACTCTTGGTAACATAGAAAAGGCCCTACTGGCTAAACTGACAGTACTTTCCTGAACAGTGCAAATGACCCTCATAGCAGGTGCGATATTCATGGAGCATTATTCATCAGAGCACCACCTAGACAAAAGCAAACAAACAAAACAATATAGAGAGAGATTAGTTGGGAACAAATTTTATATAAAGGATGTTCCTTGTAGAATTATTTATAATGGGAAGGAAAAAGGATTCAGTCTGAATGGCCAGAAATTATAGTATTAATTATAGGACATCCATACAAGGAAATGTTATGCATCCTGTGTGATGTTAAAGAAGAACCTTCAATTTCTATAAAAGTTGATGAGATACTTAATCAAAACTCAAATTTTAAGGCAGTATTATGGTGGCAGCTTGTTAAAATGCATAAGTGATGTACTGGGAGAGCGATAGTAATTGAGAATGAGATGTGGAAACAGAAGATAGGAAGGATTATCAAACAAAATTTTAGAATATTATTGCTAGATGGTAGAGAGTTATTGATGACTTGTTGATTATTTTAGTTTCACTATTTGTGCTTATATGTGTTATGCAAACACACAGACAATAAAGTTACTGCTTTTGTAATAAAAGCATGGATAATTTAAAAATTTAAAAACAACTTTGATGGGTATAAAAATAATGTTTCCAGGTTCTAAACAACAGAACCCAGCTCTAGGGAACTTGAAAAAAAAAAAAAGAATGTGTTGGAAGATTATCAGAGAACTCTCCAAATCTGCTGAATCCAAGATTGGGAAAGATGTCAAGGGAAGCAGGATACCAAGCGAAGCCCGGACAGCTGAATGCAGAAATGGATCAGGCAGAACAAGGGGATGGTCTGCTTATAATTCTTCCATTGGTACCTTTGTCACTGGACTGTGATATGTGCCATAGTCTCTTGACACCTCTGTTCCTGTGCCCAGAATAATCACTAACTCTCCTTACATCTTTGCCTCACTTTGTTAAGATACAAAAGTCCAAGTTGGGATGGTGTATATTAGTGGCCCATGACCCATAGTATGTGTCCATGCCCAAGCTTCCAGGGCCCTGCGTGGCTATTCTCTGCTTCCCTTGGCTTCAGGTGGAGACCCACCTCTTATTTTGAGATTTCTGTCACCTCCCTCCAGTAGAAAGCTTCTTGGATGCTAGGTAGTAGCAAATGTTCTGTACATCAAATGTTGGAAGAGTTAGTAAAACATTGTGTTAATATTTCTCTGGAGATGCTTAAAAGCCTTAAATAGGATCCTTCGGATAGATTTTTATCTGTACAAGTAAGTCCAATTGTGTATGCCACAATTCCTAAGACTCTGGAATATTTCAGTAATGTGTATTATGTAGCTCAGGCATAATAGAAATGCATTCTCCTGGAGACCAACACATGAAACGATTTATGTATGCATTGCCAGCGTCAGACACCGTATATTAGTGTCAATATACTGTAGAGTACCATCAGGATGTTTTTTGCTCAAGAGAGCTATGAAATTTAGTCCTTTTGAAATACTAAGGCAGAGCGAACTACTAAGCTAACTGCCAAAATCCAAATTTAAAAATATATACAAATATTTTTATTTTTTGAGGGATATGTAGGAGCCTGTCTTCTGATTAACAGACTCAAAAGAAAAATGTCAGTTAAATTAAAGTCATGGGAATCCATGATTAGGTTAATAATGTAGTGACCACGTCTTGCTAGTAAAACAATAATATTTAATAAGAGTGTTCACTGCACTTTTATAAGATGGTTTACAACGTCACAAAGAAAGTTATAGTTGTAGTACCTGTCACTGAGTTGTTTTATGAGCTAATAGATGACGTTCAACAGATGAAAATGAAAAGGCAGAATATACATCATAGATAAATGTATGACTATATTATTTATAAATGTGTGCTAAGGGATATTGGAATGGCTTAAACACATTGAGATTACTTTAATACAAATTCAAGAAGCAGTTGAGTTTTCAAAAATTCAGATGCTTTTCATTTCTTAATTTTATGCAGTCAGATGTATTTTTGTAAACTTTGCAACCGAAAGATCTCTGAATAAGCATTTTTAATTAAAAGTCCCACATAACCACTTTGAGAATATTTTTTTCATTGAGGAAAGGGGGAAAGATCCCATTAAATATTGTTTTTATTTTGTATGTATAAAAGAAGTCTCAACTGGCAATTCAAAGCCTTCTATGATTTGTTCAGTTGAAATTAATTCTCTTCCTTCTCCTCCGTGTTTCCCCTGAACTTTGCTTTTACCCGTATTATCTCATTTAAGTTTGCATCATATGACGATGAGAATAACGATAATAATGAACCCTTAGTGATTAGGAAATCAAAGTTTAGACAGATAGCTAATTTGTTCAAAGTTGTGCTGCTTATAAATAAAGTACTAAGATTCAGTCTTAAGCAGTCTGACTCTAGAGTCCGTACTTTAAATCCCTGCACTATTAATTGAATATATATTTTCTTCTCTGGATCTTTAATTTTTAAAAGGAAAGGCATCCATCTTATTTAGCAATATAACTTTCATGGTACTTAAGACCATGATGACCACAAAATAAGATTAAAAGGAAACAAATCAAAATGTTCAGTATAGTTGTTATATAGTGTGATTATAAGTAATTAATTTCATTCTTTTACTACTTTAATGTTTTCCTGATATGCTGTAATAAATAGAAGTCAGCATAAGAGATAGTTAAGAGTAGGAATTCTGGTCAGACATACCTGATTTCAAATTATTTCTCCCTCACTTTATGACTCTGTTTATTTATGGCTTCAGTTATCTAATCATAAAATGGGAATATTACAATGGAAATGGTATTTAAGACTGTTGTAACAAAAATACACTTATCAGAGTATCCGGTAGAAAGCAATCAATAGAAGCTAGCTATTATTTTTAATCAAAAAATACTTGAGAGAATACTAATAATATATCATAAATAAAGAATACTGAAATTTATGGTCATTGACGAGTCTTTGAATCCTTAAAATGGATTTTTATCCATACAATAAATTCTAATTTTGTGCACTAAAATTCCTAAGACTCTGAAACATTTCAGTAATGTGTTTTGTACAGCTCAGGTCATGATTCTAATGCTCAGGGTGGACAGAATAAGTAAAAATGCTACTTACAAAGATGTACCTGACCAGACTTCTTCCTTTTGGGTATTCTACCATGATACAGTCATATTTAACAATGAACGGTGTTTGGAATCAATTTATATGTATACACAGTATGTTTACATGGTATTTCTGAGATTATTACAATGTTATTTAATTAATTTTATTTGGAATTTCTGCTATGGCTTGAATCACAAAGTATTGCAGAGACAGGGTCAGGAAAAAATAAAAGATGGTGAGAATGAGGTGAAAACTTTAAATAAATAATGCTTGGATTTTATAAATAAGCAAAAGAACATCTTTTTTACATGTCTCTGTAGTTCATGAAAACTGTATTAGAACAAGTTTAGGTCTAAGAGAAGATAAGGGATAGTATTTTGAAATCAACACATTTTTTACTATCACTGCAGAAATTTCAATGTATTTTATCTTGCATCAAAAAATTACATCTAAATATTTCTTTATAAAAGTTTCCTTAGGACTACACAAACCCAGAGAGGTACAGAATTACTTGACTTTTCTCTGTGCAATCCTAAATCAAATGAAGTTCTCTCAACTGAGATTCTGTGATCAATTTGGAGGTCTTGAACTAGACTGTCCCTTATACTGACCATAGGAGACAGTTCTCCATGTTCGTTATCATTTTCCCAGTATGTACCAGCATGTCCAGTACATACTATGTTCTCAACAAATATATAATGAATGCATAACTAATGGAGTTACATGGCATAAAGATCTTGGAATTACAAGTCCTATCTTCAGTCCTGGGCTTTGCCACTTGCTGATTATTTAGCTTTGGGCAAGTGATTTAACATTTTAGAATGTAAATTTATGTATCTGTAAAATTTTAAAAACAATTCCCCTAGTCTCTGTGAAGGAGATACATGTAAATTATCTGTGAAAATTATAAATGCTAACCATTATAAAGCCATTTCTAAGGCAGAATGACAATGGCTTAATATCGTGGAATCATAGAGTCTCTGTATTGAAAGAGACCTTAAAAGTCATTAAGTTCAACCACACCACTGGTACTTGATTTTCTTCCTAAACAGGGATGTAATGGATATGAAATGCATATTTTATTTTATACATAAGGGGTTTTCATTCTGCCCCTGATATGACCCAAAACATTCCCTCTGAGTTATAAAGGAGTGATATTTTCAGTACTTTACTCCACACTTTTAAACCGCACACAATTCCATGAGGTAGACACTACGTTTATCCCCATTTAAGAGATGAGGAAACCTAAAAAAAGAATTGTAATGTTACTTGCCCAGTGACTCACAGTTGGGAAGTTGTAGAGCCTGGACTTGAACCTAGACAGTCAGGATGGAGACAATCTTGAGTCCATACTCCTAACCAGCACAGTGCACCCTCCCCAGGTGAAGTGGAATGTGGGAATCTTCTCTGCTCCCTGCATGCAACTGTGGATGGTTGTAAGGCGCATCCTGTTAAATTCCATAACAGTCTGGAGTCTAGACCAGCAGAGTTCCATAGAACTTTCTGAGATGAAGGAAATAATCTATATCTGTACAGTCCAGTATGGTAGCTAGTAGCCACTTTTGGCTTTTGAGCAATTGATACGTGAATGGTGTGATTGAGGAACCAAATTTTTAATTCTGATAATTTAAGTTTAAATAGGTAGATGTAGATAGTGATTACGCGGTGACCACATGTTGAACAATGCAGTTTCAGGTTCTAGATCAATGCTTCTCTTTTTTTTTCCTCCTTGGTATATATGACAGCTGGCATTTATTTGTGAGACACTCTCCCATGAGTGGAGCCTGGCAGGACAGAACCAAGTAGTGGCTAAGAATTTAGAGGCTGAAGTTAAGCCGACTTGAGCTCAAATGTCGGCTGTCGTGCTGAATGTGTGACTCAGAGTGTGGAGTTGACTTACCCTTAAATCAGGGCAGTAATTAAATTACATCACTGAGCTTTTTAAAAACTGAAAAAAAATTATTTGACATAATTTCAGAGTTACAGGGGGAAATGCAAGCATAGTACAAAGAATTCCTGTGTACACTTCACTTGGAATCCCCAAAGTTTATTACTTTTTCTCTCTGTCTCTGTCTGTCTCTGTCTGTCTCTGTCTCTCTCCCTTCCTCTCTGTCTCTCTCTCCTCTTCCCTCCCTCTCTCTTTTTCTCCCTGTCTCTCTCTGTCTCTCTCTGTGTATGATTATTGCCCTGAACCATTTGAGAATAAGTTGCAGGCATGACTCCCCTTTCCTTTTACTAAATACTTGTGTGCATTTCCTAAAAATAAAGACATTATCTTAGACAAGGCAGGAAATTTACAGTTACTAGTCATAATACTATTATCTAATCCACAGACCTTATTCAGTTTTCAGCTGTCGTCCCAATAAGGTCTTTTATATCCAAAGCAAATACCATCTTATGCTGTGCATTCAATTTTCATGTCTCTTTAATCTCTGTTACTGTAAAACAGTTTCTCAGTCTTGATATTGTTTCATGACATAGATGTTTTTTAAATGATGTAGGCCAGTTAGTTTGCAGACTGTCTCTCCGTTTAGGTTTGTCCTTTGTTTCCTCATAATTTGATGTACTTGTGCACTTTCGTTAGGGATAAGAAAGCTATGACCTGTCCTTTGCTGTGCATCATATCAGGAGGCATATGATGTCCATTTGCCCCATTATGTTGGGCCATTATGGTGATAATAACTTAGATCACTTGGTCACTTAAGTAAGTTTCTATCTACCAAGAACATGTTTTCGAGTTAAGCTTATAAATTCATATAATTATTTTTTTTGATACTCTAGTTCCAGATTTGAGTAGAGAGAGCCCCCCTCAAGCTGACTCTTATATCCTTTTGACATGACTCCATCATTATTTGACTACATCCCTAATTTCTGGCATAAGAAGTCACTTCAGACTCAGGTCTTATCTTCCCTGACTACCTCCTGGAATCATTAATTTCATCAAAATGCTTCAGTTTATAGGAGTAAAAGAAAGGTATTTCGAAAGCAAGATCTTAGAGCCTGGTGGACTTGTTGTTGCTACTGAATGTCATTACTTCTAGGCTTTTTAGCAGTTAGAACTAGGCTACACACACAGAGATGGGTGTATGTACCACCACATATATACATACATACATATATATATATGTAATTTCTTCCTCCCTTCCTACCCTCCTTCCTTCTATCTATGTCATAAAAGTTGTAAGTTCAAACTGGTTCAAGTTCAAACAAGTTCAAGTTGGTTTTGATTCCAACCAGCATCATGGAGTTAATTATATCTTTCCTCTTGCCCACATTTGTAACTCCCTTCTCTGACAGTACAAGACCTAGATCTCATTATCCACAATATATTTATTTATTTGTTCAGTCCGAGAATACATAGAAAGTAGTTTCAGAAGTATTAACCAATAAATCTGAAAAAAGATACCTGCTATGTAGAATTCAGTAATTGTTTAGAGTTCTTTGTGTCTTCAGACTGAGGATATATAGTCCAAATATGCAAAGTCCAAATAGTCTAAAAGTTACCTGAATTCTCCCCCTCTGCCACCATGCCCAATGTGGCTATGTTATTCATTTGATATAAAAACATGACTCTGTTCATGTTTCTGTTTTGGGTTTTTAGATTTGGGTCCCTCCCCAAAGTGTTGTCCATTTTCTTTTTTTAAGTATGTAAAACATTAACCATTTCCAAAAATTAGAACTTTACCAGAAATTCTATTCAGAGAAGTGTTATCCCAACCCCCTCTTCCTTCATAGAATTTTTTTGAGGAATAAATAAGATTATAAGTGTTTAGATTTTTACACACGACCTGGTACCTATTTAGATTCCAGAAAGTCCCATCTAGCTATTCACTTAGTAATATTGCTTTACCTTTGTTCATTTACACACTCCTCAAATACTTCATGCATTTTCCTCCCATCTGTGAAACCAAACTGGAAAGCAATTGTGTGAATAAAATTCTTCTCAACCTTTGATATTTTAGATCTTACTAGGAACAGATTATGTTGATATCCTTATCACAGCTGATCACAAAACACTATTGTGTTTAGTTACCCAGTTAATCAGTGGCCTATTTTGTTCCTTAAAAGAGAAGAATATGCTTACTGTCTGTGGGATAACCATAATGTTATTGCAGGAATTATGTAGAAACCATATCACAGTAAGACGTCATTTCAGTGATGCCCTAAACAAAGCTGTAATTCTGTATGAAGGTAATAATTGTTAGATTGGACTGAAACAAATAAAGAATCCTGAGACATGTCTCAAGAAATAAGTGAGTTAAGTGGAACTTCCAAGAATCATCACCAGGTTGCATTCGGGTTCTAGCTGCATGCTGAACCCCAGGAATTTCTTGGGATGCTTTAGAGACCCAATCTTTGTGTAAGGTTATTTTTATAATAAATTGGTTTCATTGTCCTCAATAATACAACTATAGGTTTTGCTCTAAGACTATTGCAGGTCATGATTTTTCTTAAATTTTGTATCTTGCATTCATTGTGAGCCATGTCCCATTCCATAATTCTGACCATGGGATCATGCCTAAATTTTCTTTGCCTTTTTGAAATGCCTTTTCCAAATGCCTACAGTATGTTTCTAACTAGTTGCTATCTTTCCCCTTCTTGTTGGTCTGAATTAAGCATTGAAGAGAAATTATCCTAACAACTTTCTTTTCCTTCTCTAGATAAAATTGTTAGCAGGGCGAGGAAAACATTTGTTAGCTTTTCCACTTTCATTACAGTAAGATTTGTAGTAGATGGCAGAATTTAAGCCCGCCATTGCTACAAAGCTTGCCTTTCTCTCACCTGATCTTGTGGTTATCATTAGGAATAAGGCATCCATAGCCTCCAGCCAACCAGGCGTCTATAGCACCATGCACCTCCTTAATAGGATGCTTCTGTCTGCCTTTGTGTTCATTTATGCCAATACTATTCTGCATGCTTCTGCTCAGAAATCTACAGATTTCTCAATACCTCATTTTTCAGTATTTCTCCCTATTTCCCCTCACTGGGATTTGAAAGTATGCCTTTGAACTTGAAGTAAATAATACTAATTGGCACACAATTTTTTTAAAATTCTGTTGTTATAAGATGGGGACAAAGTGATAGCTTAGAAAGATGTAACTTATCATAGCAATGAAGGAGTTTGGGATATTTTCTCTTCTTAACTCATGTCATTAGTAACTACTGCAGGAGTCATTTGTATTCCATTTTAAAGTATAAATATTTGATTCATATCCAATTGGGAATAATTTGTGTAAGATATAGCATACAATGTTTTACCTCTGTGTATAAATCATTACCCCTGCGTTTAATCATTGCTAAGAGATCGTATGATTTAGCAATATAGATGATTTTATATTTGTTTCTAGGCTTCTTTTACCTTTGGATCAATTAAATAATTTAATATATTCACCACTTAATGCAGCTTTTTAAAAAACTGAAGTAAAGATCATAGAGGAACAACTATGGCCTTAGAAAAGTTTGTGACTTCATTAAACAGCAAAAACAAAAAACAGCAGGAAACGTAAGTTTTTTAAAAATCCAGAATTTGGGACATAGAAATGATACCACAAATAGGGCAATCACAGGAAATCTGAGACTATCCTTAAGACATGTCATGTTGTTACTGACAGTTATACTAAACTATATAGTGAATTCTAACACATTCTGAATCATGAATCCAATCACTCGGGTTTGGCTGACCGGAATTACCCCAATATAGCACATGCATTCATTTTGAGAACAAAGAATATGAAAGCTAGTATTTGATTTCTCTTGTAATCATCTGGAAATATGGTAGATAGTTTTAATCCAAAATTTCCTGTATGAGAAGGGAATAAAATGGAAATAATGCTGTTGAAGTTGAAGGTCAAATTCTATCAGCATGAACAAGGAACCTAACGTCAGACCAAAGTTCTCCTTCAGAATCCCAGAATTTGAAGATGCTATGAAGTCCTGCACTTTAGGAAGAATAATTAAACAATGTTATCAGTTGGATTCTGTCAAACAATCTGGTGCTATTTTACCATAATAGTTCTAATTGATCTTTCCATAATCTGAACATTGTAACTTGAATGTGACACTGCCTTAAATGCCCAATAAAGTGCCAACACAGAGGGACCATTTGGGGCCAGATCCCAGCCTATTTCTAATTCAGTTCTATTCTATTCTATTCTATTCTATTCTATCCTATCCTATCCTATCCTATTCTATTCTATTCTATTCCATTCCATTCCATTCTATTGATTCAAGTGAGTATCTACTAGTTACAGGGTAGTTTTAAGGTGAAATTTAAGATTTTTAACTAAGAAAAATTGTTAAAATAGGATTGCAGAAAATAATATATACTTTTATCCTGTATCTGAAATAATTAATACAAATAATAAATCAAAGAATCTGTATAAATACACAAAAAGTTATTAACAGCAATTATTTTGGGAGAGGGTAGGAAGACTTTTTATTCAGTAATTTTACTTTCTAATTTAACAACTTTGTAGTGCGTGATTATCAATTAGCAGTTATTACCTGATTAGGAAAAGATAGTTTTTCAAAAGCTAAACTTTATAGAAAAGTCAAATGATGTAATGAAAAGTCATAGAATTTATAGTCAGAAAACATGGCAACTGTCTAGCCATGTGACTCGGTAGATGTCATGTATTTCTTCTGAGCCTCAGTATTCTTATCTGTAAAATGTGATTGATAATAAAATTACCAAGGTAAAAGGTGGTTGAAAATATCAAAATGCAATGTATGAAAAAGTACTTTATAAGGTCAAGTATCAAGATACCTTTGGTAGTTATATATGTACAGTTTTATGCTGACTTATAGGTACTTATTGATAATTCAGAGAGAGACATATTGGGTAGACCTATTTGTAAAAAAGAACAAAATCCTATAAAGAAAACTGACAGTGAAAAACTGAAGGTGGAGGTGAAAGGAACAATACAATGGAAATATATCAGAACACATTTTCAAAAAAGACAGAATGCAGCCCTGGGAATAGGGAGGAGAGAATTAAAGAAAAATTAACATGGTAAACGAAAAAGTCAGAAATTGGGGGAAAAAATAGATAGAGCTAATGACTAAGAGACTTTTAGAAATAGCACTAAGCTGTGAAGCCTAAGATGGTCATTAGATTTGGGAAGGGTGATTGAGGCTCTGGCACTCTTACATGCTAAAAGTGACTAAAGGACAGAATGAAAATCTTTTCTAGGACTGTCAAATTAGTTATGCTATATAGCTGGAGGTTGGAGAGTGGTTAAGGTTTGAAAATAATTAAGTGATATAACCAGGATTTGATCTACTGAATTCGATTTATCTCTTCAGTGGCCGAAGGTTAAAATGATCAACACGTAAAGCTAAGGCATAAGTTGTTGCGTGAGACATCTAAACTCAGATCCCGGTTTGAGCTTGCTTCTGCCCATAGAATTGAGGACTTCAATCCATGTGTTGAGAATTCCAGTTGGTTACTTAGGAGTGAGTGAACGCGTGTGTGGCCATGATGGATTTATTTATTTCTATCTTAGGAGTTATTTTCATAGTTTTCCTTTGAGAATTCTAACAGACTTCTACCAGCTTCAATTGTTCTGTGTCTCTGGCTGCTGCGTACGTTCTGTCAACAGACGTGGGCCAATTTATCTGATATTGCCTCTGCAGAAAAGACAGGAGCTTTGGGGGGCAAAGTGTGCCTATCATGCAGGTAACTTCCCTGATCTAACCAGGTAGAGAACTAAACAGTCAGGAGAGGTAGTGTTGGTAAAAGCAGAATCTTTTCTGTAGCCACCTCTCCTGTCCACGTAGGGATAGCTAGCACAAGAGCCACTTTCTATAAGAATTCCTAACATTTGACATGGCTAGACAAGGATGACTCTGATAGACATTATCATGTCTGAATCTGTGCGTGGCTGAGTCTACCGGTGTGTTTGGACAGCCACTTTCCCTCGCTGCAAAGTATGTCTCCTTTTCATCCTTAGTGGTATTTTGGTTTATGCCCTTGTTTGTGAAATTATGAGAGGCTAAATTTGGTTCTTCCTCCAAATCTAAATATCTTCAGAATATAATCTGAATATCCAAATTTAGGATTGGGTTGGGTTGGGTTTCCTCTTATATTTATTTTGTTTGTTTATTACCATAATGACTTCCCTAATAATTGTAGTTTGTACCCTAGCCTGAGAGCGGCAACTAGGAGAATATATGCCTGCTGCCTTTATGCTCTCTGTGCCTCAGTTTCTTCCTATATATTCGTGGGAGGTGTGTCAGTGTTTTTTATTTATCTCATAGGATTATATTGAATGCCAATTAGGTGTATTTTTAAACACTTACGAAGCTATTTGTGTCCCCCAAATTATCTACTCATAAAAATACTAACTTTAAAAGGATCCCTGTGGTAATGAGGTTTATAATTAAGCTGTCAGTTTAAAATATTTTGATTTCAGTTTTATTTAAAAAGGAAAATCCAGAGAATGGACTTGAGGACACGGGGAGGGGGAAGGGTAAGCTGGGACGAAGTGAGAGAGTGGCATGGACATATATACACTACCAAATGTAAAATAGACAGCTAGTGGGAAGCAGCTGCATAGCACAGGGAGATCAGCTCGGTACTTTATGATCACCTAGAGGGGTGGGATCGGGAGGGTGGGAGGGAGAGGTAACGAGATATGGGGATATATGTATATGTATAGCTGATTCACTTTGTTATAAAGCAGAAATTAACACACCATTGTAAGGTAATTATACTCCAATAAAGATGTTAAAAAATAAAATAAAATAAATAAAGTTTATCGTACTAGCAAAAAAAAAGAGGAAAATCCACTTCAAGTTTGCTATGTGAAGTTTTGAAATTTTGTGTAAATGCTAACATCACATGGAAATCACATTTTGTACAATGTTATAGCCACCATTTTTTTTTATCTGACCTTGTAATTTTCTTTTTAGTTGCCTTCAGGGAACAATATGAGAGCTCTACTTAGAGCTTATTTAACTCCTATCAATTCTTATCAATAAAAATCAAAGATTATACAAAATTATACAAACATTCATTTGGATAAGAGGCAGTCCATTGAATTCTGCTAAAACAGTTTTTATATTAAAACTGATTCATTTTATTTCCTCACTTCAGTTATAGGCTACTAAACTCTTACAGCCTTCTGAAACACAAAAATTGAAAAAGTCTTATTCATGTAAAAAATTTTTTAAATTCTACATAAAGCAAATGTCTGTCATATCAAGATGTCCAAAATTATAAAGGTTATCAGGCATCACTGGTGGTAGCCTTGGAAATTATTTGTTTGATTTTTGAGGAAATCCTTTAACCAGTCAAGTTCAGTAATATTTTTAACTTACTTTTCTCTGCATTAAAAGGATATGCCTGTTAAGATATATCTAGGTCATACATAATATATTCATCTGTCTTCTACCACCTCTGTGGGTTGAGATGCACATGGTTTAAGTGAATCTGTGTGACGAATATTAGAACCATCTTGACCCCAGTGTGTCAACTTCTGTGAGTCTGGCGGTTCTCAAAGAATTTGTTGGCTGAGCTATAGAGTCTCTAAGAAATTCTAATTTGAAGAAGGAAGACTAAAGTTTGGGGAGGAAAAGTGAAAAAGGTTGAAAAATACATATAACTTCCTAAATAAAAATTTTGTCATATATCATCAAGAGTAGCCCAGGAAAACCATTCTTATGGCTTCTAAATCCTTGAATCCAGCAATATAAAAAATTTTTATTTTGATTTAGGTTTAAATGTCCAGTTTCTTGAGATGCCAGATTCTTTACAACCTAAACCACTTGTCAAGTTCAGACCACGGGGAAGAATATTACTATTTTTCAAATACAGATTATTAAATCCATTCCATTTGAAAGAGTAGAGATGCAGGTCAAACATCCTCTACTTCATGTTTTGGATCCCCTGGGAGATAATCCAATTTAGGAATTGTTTAATACTTTCTGAATACTTGTCATAAACTTTGATCACAGATACTTTTTCTTAAATCTGCAAGGCAAGTTGTCTTTTTATATGCTTGTTTTGCCTCTTTAAGAGAGAAAAGGGAAGAGAGAGGGAATGGAATTAAGATTTAAAGAAACATGCCTGGTTTGTGTGTTTGGTGCTTTCCAGAAACAGGAAATTTATTAGAAGAAATTGAGGGTAATCTATATTTAAGGGAAGCAGTTTATATGTCTTATGGGCCATGGTTTCCCCAATGAAAGAATGTTTAATACATCTTTATTGAGTAAATAGGCTTGAATAAAATCTATAAATTTATAAAATATTTTTGTTTGATCTTTACGGCAATCCTTTGGGATGAGTAAAAGCAATATTATATCTCTTTCTGGTGTTGTTGAAAGACCTAGGAGTCATCTGAACAAGCAGGAATTGAGATGTTAAAACCACTGGTTTTATCTCACATCTGGAAGTGAGAAGACTGTCAAAACATGGGTTAATTGTTTATATGGTAAAAAACTAGATGTTGAAATGAAAAATCTAAAGCACTAAATATGTTAATTATAATTAAATATGAGCTGTTTTTGGAAAAGGTACACTGAAATTTACTACAGAAAGAATCCAAGACTCTCTCTGATGAAGTTGGTATACAACCTCTTTCTTTAGAGAATAGTACAAGCACAGGGAGCAGCTGCAGGCCCCCCAAATTCTTGGAGGTAAAGAATATCTAGAATTTAGATAGATATTATTATTATATCTATTAATAATATAATTATTCTATTTAGAATAATAGAATTTGTGGATTCTAACAGGTCACATCACATGTTGGTAACTGAGGTGTGAAAAAAACCAAGGACCATACCCTGGCTTGTACTCCACAGAAATCACGCCTTACTTGTAACTTAAGATTTGGTTGGATCCTTTTCCAATGAATTAAGGGCAGCAAGCATTAAGAAAAGACTAAAATTGAACTTACACAAATTTAAAATGTAAGATCTAAAGGTGGTACATTCTGGGCCTAGATAATTTGAATTGTGTCTTTGAACAGAAGGGCAGCCATGGGGAAATCAGGCTTCTTGTGATGACATCAGAGACATCTCATCCCCTGGGTGTCAATGGTCACATTTAGAACGTTGCTCTAAAGTCTGATGCAGACTCTCTGCTGATAAGTTTCTGAGAGGCAAGTTTTTGGGTCTCATTGATTTACTGAAACATTCATTCAATTAAGAAATTTTTGAGTTCCTGGAAGGAGCCAGTGGTATGCTAGGCCATACAGCTACTACATAGGCATGGCTTATGTGTGGTGCAACCTAAATTTTGTTGCTTTGGTAAAGATAACATTACTTCTGAGAAGGGAGGCTAAATATTATAGAAAAGAACAGAACAGAAGTAGGATGCCTCCATAAAAGGAGGCAAATACATAAGATTGGAAACTGAAGTGTGTGTTCAGTCTAGGTAAATAAAAATATGAGATTAATTGCTCTTATATGGGTAATTAAATGGGGGTTGGGGGAGGTGTTCCCATGATGTTAATCCTTTCTGAGATTAACATGCTTTTATATACTGGTTTCAGTCAGTCATTTGCCAATGAAGGCTTTTAGATAGCATTTAAGAGAAATCTGTACAGGTCAAAACAAAAAAAGAGACAATCTTTCCTAGCAGAGCAAATTGTTAGAGGTAAGAGTATACATAAATTACGAAATTTGCTGTGAAGTCATTCGAAATGGGTGTATTCTTCTGTGGCCGCCTTAGCTATATATGTATCTCAGAACAGAGTAAGCCCATCTAGATCATATCATCTAGAAACCAGTATTTGAGTAGCCTCATAAAATATTTCAAAGTATAAAGTCTCAAATTTCCTTTGATGTTAAAGAAGAGAGACACAGTAAATAGGTAAGGTTTTGGATATAAGATAAAGAAAAGTTGGAAGAAAATTATTTCATTATCATCAAAATCAATTATTGAGTTTCACTGTATTTATATCACTTCTTTTAGAGTGGTAAAGTTAGGAGAAAATTTAAACATTTTCTTCTAAGAATGTACAATTTAAAAGGATAATTTTAATATAGAAAAGGTTAACTGATGAATAGAACATATTCTATTTAGGAATGTTTACTTAGATAAGGACAAAGTATTCATGTTTCCTTCAATGGTAGTTGAATCAGCAGTATCTCTAAGTTTGCTAATAACTTGAACACTATGATTTTGGACTTGAACCCTAAGGAGTCAAGTTCAAATGATGACTTGTATGTTCTCTATTATTTAGTTGGGAAATTAGACCTGGCTATTTAAGGTTTCTTAAATCATTACATATATGTTACATATTTTAAACAGCTTTCAATATAATTCTTGTGAATTGGCTTTGCAGATATGCCTGTTTATTTTTTTAGATTATTTAGGAGATTATTTAGCATTAGAAGATATGTTTAATGACAATTTTTCCTTATAAAGTAGGCAAACTTTCATGTTTACTAGATAATAAGAAATATAAATTCTTTATTTATTAGTGAATGTGGAAAATAATTTTCTCTGAATGTAACCCAGTCTGGTAACTTTGCATAAACAAGCCCTAATTCAAAGCTATTGCAACAGGAGGGAGAGACCGGAACTCAATCTGAGCTCTACTCCAGGGGAAAAAAAAGGGCAGGAGAGTTTTCAATTAGCAATAATCACGCCTCGGATAAACCTCATTGGCTACGATACTGCCACTGCGCAAAGCTGGGCAGGAGAGTTTTAAGAGGTGCATGGAAACCTCTAAGTCCGCCTTTGTTTGCTAATTGGATTTACCTACAGGAAAAGGAAGATAGTTTTACAACTTGGAGCAAGGCACCTATCAAATTTAGACTTCTGCCTTCCTACAGACACTGAAAGATAGAGGTACTGTCTTCCTGGATGGTTACATTTCAAAGGAATGACTTCCAGGTCTTTGAGAAAGACATCTGTGGGTTGTAAAACTGGCAAGGGCCTTTGAAAGATATTTACATTTCAAAGGAGCAGAGAAGGATTTTACAATGATATGTTTTCTAAAGTAAATGCTCTAAGAAAAGAGAGATCAAGAGCTTAGAGTCAGGAAGATAATTAAAGTTTAGTCAAGCAGAGGGGGACCAACTTGAGCAATATATTATGTCATGATTATGCTATAATTTGGACTTCCTCTCCAAGGTTCTTTGACTGTGGACCTCTGGGTGTGACTCATTTGGACTTCTGGAAAGGGGAAGGAACAATAGGGATGATGCTTTGGTACCCTTCTTTACTCTGTTACCAACTATTTATGTCTTGAGAAGCTGCCTTTGGGGCCTTTAAATTTTATAAGTTGAGAAGAAATTAGATATTTATTCTAGTAACAAACAATAATGAAATAAATTATTGGAGTTGCATAGATTATCATAGAAATACAATTAGTAGTAGTATTTTTAGTACTTGTGTTGAACTTAGCCATCATGATGCATAGAAAAGAGATGTGGTTATACTATAAAGATAAGTAAATTTAGGTAAGTTATGCTGAACAGTTACTTAAGCAGAATAGCCTTATTCTTATACTAGCAGCTTCTTACCTTCAAAGTGGAATTAAAAGAGAAAGTGTTTTTATGTCATTCTGTTAAGGAGACAGTGATAATTATAAATTCTCGTCCTCCTTCAGAACCTTAACCAAAAAGCCTTACTTTCTGGAAAATTCTGTAGTCCTATAATGCTGAAACATTATTTAGAATAAAACAACTCATAAAAATGTTGATAAAAAGAAGAACTACGTAGCTAATTCTTAATTCTCTGAAAACTAAAGCTCCCTAATACCTATTTTTTGAATGCTGTTGCGGGTAATTAGATATGATTTTCCAGTTATTGGGGAAAGAGCAGATGTGACTGGGATTGCTGAGATCATAATTTTATGGTGGATTGTGATGCTGACCGTGTGAGGGGATGTGAAGATGAGGCAGTTAACAGTAGATGTAAGGATTTGGAACTGGGAGTCTTTGAACTATATTTGAAAGAATCAGAGCAAGGGCTTAAAGTCATTTTATTTCTCTTTTTTCTTCTTTCTTTGTTTCCTTCTGCCATTCTTATAGCAGCTGAATTCTTGGGGTCTCTCTCCTCACTCTTCCTTTCCAATGTTTTCCTTCTATTTCTTTCTCCTTTAGCACTGCTTTTTAAGTAAATAGGACACTGAAAGAATATATAACGTCAAACAACCATCAGACAGCAGGTCCTAATTATGCCAGTATTCAGTAAGCTATGTCTGAAGACTCTACCTTTCCTCTGGGTTTGATAGGATAAAGCTAGTCGTGGAAAAGGAATTGAGAAGTGTGGCTCTACTGATAAGGAAACATCACCATAAACTATGAATTAGCAGCAGGTCACTGGATTTACATCTGGAGTGTTTCACTGCTATTAATAATGCCTTTTTTACTCTTTGACTTCTGTGGACATATCACCTAGGATAATGACCCTCCATCTATTTGCACAGGTGCAAGGAAATAAAAAAAGGTCCTAAAATGTACATACAGACTCACACACAGATAAGCATGCTGGGCATACTAAATTATAGAAAAGAATAATTCATCAATAAAGTAAATGTTGTGAAGTCCTGTGATTCATCATTCATGATTCATTCATAACACAAATTAAAAAATAATTTTGAAAGAAGCTGACAGATTGGACCAGAGGCATAAATCTAAGCTATCCAGGCAGTATAACTCTGCACAGTAACATTACGGGAACGGCTGCTATCTTTGTGTAGCTCACACCTAGGTTGTTTTTGTAGACCCTAATTATGACAAAACCAATTAGCAGATTAGAAATTGCCAAAAATCAGGGATGCCTTGCTGAAGAATCTCTAAAACTGAATAGTATTTTGGCTAATGCTATTCTTTGTTCATCTCAGGATTTATAGAATAAGAATGTTTTGTGTGTAAACATTGTTGCTTCAGGGGAGCATCCATCATGCAGTTGCCAAATGAGGTAGACATATGTGCATGTGGAAAGCCTTAAGATCTGTGGCACTGCTGAATTTCTTAACATAGATTAAAACTTCTAATCAGGTTTTTTTTTAAAGTAAACCTACTTTATAAAATGAACTGTTGAATAGTTTGATGTAAAAGAAAGCATTTCAAAGGATATTTCATTTAAATGTAAATGTAGACTATGCATTATTAAAGAGAATGTGGCTTTTCATATTCTTGTTTTTCTAGACACCTGGGATCAAAGTCACCTTTTGAACTTACACAGTAAGCTTCTAAACTTAAATCTTACTGTTAAGGATTTAAGTTCCTTATTTTCACTGTTAAAAGACAAATGCTACCTAAAGCTTTATCTGCAGCATTAATTTTCCTGTAAAGACAGGGGAACTGAATTAGCAGGGGAAAGGGTAGGACTCTGGAACACTTCGGTCGTAGCTTTGGAATCAGAGCTCTCAGCAGTTTCATGCTTTGTGGATAATTAAAATCGATACAAAATAATTACACAGCTGGAAGGATCTCCAGATATTTAATCCAGTCCCTTTCCTCCAGGAGAAACTAACTCTAGTCTAAACCAACGTCCACACAGGCATTCAGGTTACATGAAAGAAATAGGAACCCTAGATTTACTTTCTGCACTTACTATGAACATTGCAAATGTGGCCTGGTAATAAATGTTCAGAAGGAGATTATTATTATTATTATAAAGACGATGTAAGCATCATACAATAGCCTTCTGCAATCGCAAGATAATCGATGGAAGGCAGTGATGGCTAAAATGACTGTCCTTTTTAGTGTTTCTCATGTCATATCTTAAAAGTCCAGATCAAGTGCTATTCAATACTCCCTAAAATCTTACTAATCTCCATATCCGTTGGTTATTTAACTTTTGGTACCTATATTTAGTAAGGCTTTAGGATATATACATAAATCTATAATATGAATATAGATAGCTGTATAAAGTAGCTTTTGACATCTCTGCCCCTTAATGAGAAGTCCTTGAATGCTAGTTGCCAGAGCCTAGCACAATGCTCTGTACTTAGTCATTACTCAGCAAATGCTGGTTTTTAATATTTTTCTTCTAAATCCGGTTGAAGCTAGTTTTTCTTTATTGTTCTGTCCTCAGGGCAGGTGAGGACAATCATGAGAAGTGTTGAGTCTCCTGGCTGATTTCAATTCTCTATTCCAACATTATGTTTCTCTTTATTTCTTTTTTAAGGCGTCTTTGTTTTTTTTTATTTTATAGAGATCAAATATTGTAAGAACAAAATAAAACAAATATTTCCAAGTTCCATTAATGTTCCACATTTTTCAAGTAAAATTTAACGTGACGAAGTTAGTCTACAACAAAAGATTTTTAGATGACCTCTTGGAGTTCAATTTTATTTGTTAGGTACACTTTCCTAAAGAAAAAGGCCATGGTTCTTGAAGCTTTTGGTAAATCAGCAGAATTCACAAATTGTAAAGTAACGTGTCAAGTTAGATTAGTGGATTAGTCCAAGGCATCTACAAAGTTTTAGGGAAACAATGTATTACAATCACTACATGCTTTGAAAAAAATAAATAAAAGGGAACTTTTCATCAATATTCAATATTGGGCCACCACATGGAACTGCACCCTATTCACACTTTTTATGTTTCCTTTAATCCTGCTGTCTTTGACTAGTGGTCAAAATACAAGATTTCTATTACAGAAAATATTTCCCATCAATTGTTATTTCTACAACCAGCTGCCTTCACAATCTCTTTTCTTTATTCTCTGACCTACATTCCACATTTCTTTACAGTATATTCTTTCTTCTTCCTTTAGCTAATGAACTTCCAGTTCCTTCACTTGCCAAGAAACAAAGGCAACTCAAGTGGAGGCTGTACATTCCACTACAGCCAGAAGGGGATGGGGGAGTGGGGAGGTGAGGGCTGAAAATGGGAATAACATTCTAAATTTCCATGCATTCAAATACCATCACTTTCTTTGTCTGCAAGACCCTTACTCTGCATACACATCCCAGACACACTGTCTTCTAATCATTGAGGACACTGGAATCTGGCTCCCTATCTTCCTTTTGACCCCCAAACCCAAGCATCCTTGTGTATAGCTTCAGTGTCATTATGGTGAACCCATCAATTTATCCCAAGTAATTTTACCTACACTTCACTCAACAAACATCATCAAAGCTCAAGTCCAAAGAAAAGAATGAATCTCTCTCTCTTTCTCTCTCTCCCCCATTCCCTCCATTCAACCTCCATGCTCTTCAACCCTATAATTATCTATTTAATTTTCCTAAAGCACCACATTAATCCATGCAGTCACTGATTCCTATTGCCACATGTTCAGTCCTCCTATTTCTGGTGTTCAAAGACCATCAAAATTGGCCCTCAACCTTTGTCTCTAGACAATTTTTGTTACTTGGGCAAGATTACAACTGTTCCAGCAATTCTCCAAATATGCCTAATTTTCTAGAATTCTAAGCTATTCTCATGGCCTCTGTCAATTGTGTCCTACCCTCCTCCACAAAAAAAACTACTTTCCTTTAAGATCCAAATGGCCAGTAGTCTGTGACCACTCCATATGAAAGTGTCTATGTTCTTCTCAGAAGTTCTGTGGATTGGGTTCCACTGTTTGAAAGCGTTTATTTCCTTGTTTTGTGGTTAACTGTAAATGTATCTGTCTCCTTAATTGCCTAAAAGGTAGAACCAGCTTACTGTGTTAGTAAAATAGGGTATTAGTTCCGTGTCTACCTCTAAGGAGCTCTTTCTGACTTAACCACTTCACCCTACTGAACTACAATTGTATATGTATGTAACAGGAGAATGAGGACATCGATTAAAATGATGTGTTAAATTTTGTATGTGTTCTATGAAATTATCAGAAAAGTGGCCAGGGCGTTCTATGTTTATTATTTCCATATCACTCTCTTTATAGTAGGCTAAAACTAGTAGACATTCAATAAATATTCATTAATATTCATTGAATAAGGAGGAGATATTTACTAATTTTTTTTAACAGAGCACAATAATTTTTAAGGAGTCAATAATCCACTTAAGGATACAGTTCTCAGTCATCTACCCCTTCTTTTCATCACATCCGTGATTAGATTTCTCCACTAGCTCTGTCTTCTGGACCACATCTTTAGCCTATGGCAAATACTAAAACTAGTATAAAAAGCATGGCATATCAGGTTTGAAAAAACAGACTTCTAAGTTTTAGTGGCAAGTTGTACAATGCCACAGTTTCTTTGAAAAGCCTTTGCAAAACACCTCAATTACACCTCATCATTATGGTTCTTGTGCCTTCCTGGATATTTCTCCAATAAACTATGTAAAACTCACCTTGTTAATCACCATTAACAAAGCTCCATCACATGGTTCATCTTGTTTGAACCTCATAAGAAATCAGAAGTTGTACCTTCTTCCTGTCTCATTGGTTGCCTCAAGTTGTAAATTTTGCATAATTATATAGATTTTTCTTCAAATGATGATATCTTATAAACATGGCGAGTTATGTCTTCTAGAAGCCCATATCTTTGGGGGGTTTTACATTGATAAGAAACATTGAAAACTTAGTTCATTTTTACAAAGATTTCAGAATTTTAAATATCTTTGAGAAGGGTTATATGCCAACAGATGCTTAATTTTCAGTGTAGCCCACATTATCCAATGCCCAGAGGATGTTTTTTCTTTTTTAAATATTTAAATAACAGTAATATTGGCAAACACCGTCTTCTCCCCCCAGATGTGTAATACAGGAATGATTTGTTGGCTACTAAAGAGATTAAATTTCATTTGTCTTTGCCCTAGAGATAAACACCAAGTAAAAGATGGAAATATTTTTGATAAGTAAGTTATCACAAGCAGCATAGTTTCTACTTAAAAAGTAAAAAAAACTAACTCAGCCTCGGGACTCTAATTTTATTTGTGTGCCATCTAATATTTGTAAGTGGACTTCACTTTAAGCTTGTTTATCCTGGCAGTTCAGAATGCAAATATAACAACAAAATTCCCTGAAAAAAAATTTCAGCTGATCAAAACCCCTTAAATAATTGTTTAAAAGATAAGTTATTTTCTTTACTACAGTAAGTAAAGTATTATTGTGATCAACATGTGAGAGAAATAAAGTTAATTTATATTAAATACAGAAAGGAATAAAAATAACTCATATTCAAAACAAGAATGTACCTTATTTATAACTAGCTTACCTTATCTCAGTATTTGAATTTTCCTTTGAATATAATTTTGGAGGAATTGCGCTTTTCTTGGCTAAGGTTCTATTTTAAAACACACACATATATGTTGTTGACAATGTAGCCCTCCATCCTAATAACCGAGATTAATATCCAGTGACATAAAAACACTACCAAATGTAAAATAGCTAGTGGGAAGCAGCTGCATGGCACAGGGAGATCAGCTCGGTGCTTTGCAACCACCTAGAGGGGTGGGATAAGGAGGGTGGGAGGGAGATGCAAGAGGGAGGGGATATGGGGATATACGTATGCATATAGCTGATTCATTTGGTTATACAGCAGAAACTAACACAACACTGTAAAGCAATTACACTCCAATAAAGATGTTAAAAAAAAAAAGTACTTGAGATTAAAATAGAATAATTGTGAAGTAAATGTGTTTTTTTCCCCTTAGACTTGGGACATGATTCAGCATTTAAAACTTATAATTCCCCAAAAGATGTTACAGAGACAATTCAGCTGTTGGATTTGTTTCAGAATAAATAAGGGACTTAATATAATATGCATATAATATCCATATGTGTACATACATATAGAGTCTTACATATCTAACCTATGTATCGTGTGTTGATATATTTTTTCTTTTTTAATGTGCACAATTTCAGTTCATTCAGTGATATACTTAGGCAAATGTTACCAAGCCTCTCTCCTCTGTTCAGGAAATGAGATCAGCAGTGCTTATGGGAAACGCACATGGAATCATCAGTCTTTGGTGCTCATCTAGTCACATTAGCATTGTACTTCACTAATAATGTGGGTTTTGGCACAAATCTAATGATATCAACGGGGAATCACTTCTGTTTGTATAGAGAGAGTAAATGGTGGATAATTGTGCTCTTTCTGCCCTTATTCAATCCTTTGTTCACTCTCCCACAGCCAACATGCCTCCCATATCCCACCTGAAACTGGAGGCAGCCTTTCTTGGCTTTTCTACTTTTTCTAATATTTCTTAGCCTTGTGGGAGAAGATAGGAGGAGGAGGAATAGAAGAAGTCTAGTTCAAAATATGCAGTTTCCTCTTTAATGTCACCACTGGACTTGTTCAAAGAGAAACTCAGATCCTTTTGTTTTCTTTTTTTAAAGTAGTATCCAGACAAAAGTTTTAGGCTGTAACTCAGGTATGTAATGTTACAGCAGCTTTATATTTATATATTAGAGAAATCTGTATATTTATATGTTAGAGAATTCTAACATAAAAACCTTTTTATTTATATTTCAGTAAAATGTCCTTTTAAAAATATTTAAAATCTGAAAAAAATATTTCCCAAAAGATAATCTCTCTTACAAGGAGGGAACACATTTATTCATTCCACAGGAATTTGCTGGGTGTCTTGTATGTGCCAGGCATCTCCTCACTGGAGATACAGTAGGAAAAGGAGGACAAAGTTCCTTTATCCAGTAATACTTAAAGGGTTAAAGCTTGTATTTATAAGAACTGGAGCTACCCTTAAAACCACTAGACTCAGTAATTCTATAGTGCCCATAACATCTTACACTAAACATGTAGTAAGTACTTTAATGATACATTTCCTCACCAAACTGGAAAGCCATTACATGTTTAGCTAAAATATCTCCACTTTGGAGTGAACAAACAAAAGCACTGGGTTTGATCAAAATGTAGAAGAGAAATATCTATTTGTTATGAATCTGCCTCTTAGTATAAAGGGTATAAGAATTATTTACATCTACTGGAGAAAAAAAACAACTTTGCAAGTTTTGTTTCCAAAATGTTTCGTGACATTTATTTATTAACTACGAATTGTTTGTATGTTGTGATGGACTACCACTTAAGGCGTTTTTAGTTGTTGTTGTTTTTACTATTCCTGAAAGATTTGCAACTAGTTTACCCCATCAGCTTGGTTTCTTTCTCCTCTCCCCTGGAGCCCTAGTTTCCTGGCAAACAGCAGGAATGTTATAGATTTAGGAATTAACCTTCAAGAAGGTGCTATAGATGGCGATGTCTCCATGTACTGCTCAGTTCTTTAGTCTCTCTTTTGGGCACAACTTGGCAAAGTGAAAATATGCCAAAAGACGGAGAGGAGAGTATTTTGCATTGGAAATCGTTTCTTTTCTTGAAAGAAACATCACTCACATTTAGGCTAGATTATACACCACGACCTGGAATTGGAAACCTAGCGGCTGATGAATTGGAACTTTTCTGTGAAACAAGCCAGTTTAAGTTAGAGTCATGGACTGTTCACACAGGCTACCAAATTCAAACGGATGAAACAGTGCCTGGCAAAAGTTTGACTGAATCTAGAAAAGAAAAACAGATTCACCTAACAGAAAACGGCTGGTAAGAGATTACAATTTTTAAATATGTACTAAAATGACTGTTGTTCAGGCTGATAATTTCTCAGTGCTAATAGGCCACAGAAAGGCTTGATACAGCCGGTGTAGCTTTGGAGACAGGGATTTTGTTTGGTTTTTGTTTTATTCAAATTATTGTTGTTCTTTATAAAACTGCTTGGGTCGTTTTTATTAACGTAGGAGAGCCTGGACTTGTTGCGAGAGATATTGTCTAAAGAGTGATAGCACTAAAGGCCTTTAGTCCCTATATGGATAAGAGAAAAATAACTAAATTAGGGTAGGTCTTTTTATATAAACCAATCCTAACAAAACAATCTTAGTAAATACTTTAATAAAATATCCTTATAGTCAAGTAGCGTTTTAAAATACCAGCTATACATTTTCAAGTTCATTTTTTTCAGAGCTTTTAAAGAACCATAGAAATACTGTATGTAAAAAATGAATAAATCCAACAGTAGTGATAGAAAAGGATACAAATATAATACATGAAAGGTCCTGCAACTTACTTTAACCACCTAACTAAGAAAAGTAAGAACACTATTTCTCAGATAATTTTTTTAAGTCAATATTACTACAGCTCACTATATTAAAGGCTCTCAAAATGAGGGAATTAGTCATGGAATAACATTTTCTACAATTAATGACATATTTAATTTTCTTATTTAGTCATATTGCTTTCTTTACTCATAATCAAAATATAATTTAGAGAATGTATTATTTCATCTAGAAATTAACAGCTGGCTTGTAAGAAAGACTTATGTCAGATTAATTACTGCCTTTTTAAATTTTATAATATACTGTGACAGAAAATTAATGATGCCTGCAGTATTTAGCATAGTTCATAACCCACATTTCAATGAAAATATACTGTTATTAATGATAAACATTGCACAGATATAATATACATGAATTGCTGTCCATTTTATGTCTGTTCTGTGTAATTCTATGAAATGAAGCTATATTCATTCTGTTTATTAATTTAGGCTTCATGGATTAAAATTTGCATTCATTATATTCATGTGTATATAGGATTATATGAATTTAATCAACTCAAGGCATGACAAGTAGCGTTTGACTGACAGTTTCTTCACGATTCTAATCTGGTCAAGAATTTATTTCCCGTTCATTTTATCATAGACATATGAGCATTTTAAATTAGACTGAACACGTTAGCATTTTAGGTAGTATCCATTCCCTTCATGCTCCCTGTGCCAAAAGCAAGGTAGTGTCCACAGACAGACATAGACTTGTATAGTGTCCACAGAGAGATGCTTCCATAGCATGCATGCACTGACATTTAAAGCATGATATCTCCAGTTTGGTGTCTCAGATTTAAGTTTCTTGCACAGTTTTAGTTAAAATCTCTTTTTCCTGTAATGGATAGCAGGGCCACTTACATTATAGTGTAGCAGGTGTAAAATTCCAGATCCTCAAATAGGGTCACCTCTTTCATTTTTAGTCCTACTGAATTCAGTCATTTTCTTTATACCAGTGGCTAGTGATTGGCTATGACGTCTCCAGACCAAGGACTATAGCAATAAGAAAGACATGGTATATCCCTGGACAAATATGGGAACAGTTATTTTTGGAACCATAGGCATAAAAATACTAAAAAGAATGCTTAATAGTTTTCCTGTAGAGGATCCTTTTGGAAATACAGAATTGCTATGGAATACTTAGAGGAATATTCATAAATAGATTGAATGAATAGTCAAGATTTCTACATTAATAATGAATGTGAAGTAAAGTTATTTCCGTAAAATAACACCAAGTAATATTTGCAGAGCTATGATAATGAGTAAAATGTATCCACTGGTTTCAAGATTGTTCCAAGTGAGTTTAGAAGGTGTGAGTTGTCACAAAATAATACAGCAAAGTTTTCAAAACCTTAAGTAATACCCAGTCTGAGAGACTTCAATCACAACACCATTTCATTTATAATTCACTTTTAAGTGTCTGTATTCCACAGATTGACTGACAATGGCAGGTGTTTCTGAGTGATTGCTGAAGAAAATATCTAAAATGAGATACAGCGAAATAAGTCTCTCTAAAAGAAGAGAATTAAAAGCAACCAGGTAGGGAAATGCATTTTTGAGAAAATACAAGAGACTTTCAGATCTCTCTTTGAGGCATATGCCTCACATTGAAAAGGAAGCATTTGAGGAAAACAGAGATGCCAGAGAGAATAGATAGGGAGTTTCCCTCCCATTAGCCTGAACAGGGTACAGAGGTAGAACTGGGCAACCTAAATTACATTGAATAATCTGAACTATAAAAACCTTTGGGATATGGATTTGCCTCTACTTTCATAGGAACAGAGTAGATGTACATGAAGATTATAATCAATATTTGTGCATAGTGGCAGAATAAAATTATGTTTTCAAAAGTTAGAAATGTTTTAGCATTTTTCTGGGAAGTCATAATTCTCAAAATTTTCAAAAACACAAAGAAAAAAGTAAAGCCTTTCTGGAATGGTAGCTCCTAAAAGTAACTAAAATTGTCAGTTTGGTGTGAATCCTTTCAAACTTTTGACAATATGCAAATATATACGTTTACATTAATGGGTTTTTCTGTAATATCCTTCTGTAGATTAATTTTTTACTCAATCATATAAGGTATAAATTAATGTGTGAATACATAGGAACCTAGTTTTGACACTACCATGTTTCATTAAATGGATGCACCATAATTCACTGAAGCTATCCCTTTCTGAAGTATATTCATAACATGATAATATAAGCAATCATAAATTCTAGTGTAATTTAGGTTTTAACACAGTTTCTGATCAACCCCAGTGATGAGAAGGGACTTCCTTCAGTGGAGAACATTCAAAGTGCCAGCCAGTTTCTCATAGTATTTTATGAAATCACAACCACCTTTGGATGTAGAGACCATAAGCTTCATTTCACAGCACAAAACAATGTGTTTCTGAGAGGTTAAAAAGTTTATTGCAAGACACAGCTGGTTTGGTAAAGAATCTGAAAAAGAATGAATATATGCATAACTGAATCACTTTGCTGTACACCTGAAACTAACACAACATTGTAAATCAACTATACTCCAATAAAATTAAAAATATATATATAACTTACCCAGTCGTTCAACCAGAAAACTGGTGGGTATGCAGTTATCGCCCAGCCCCTGGGGTACAGGCATGCCAAATACAGAAGAACCCTGTCAAGAAAAGATATCCAAAAAGTATGGGTAGTGTGTCCCTCCCATGTCATACAGGAATGAAGGCCTGCCCAGAGATGAACTTTTTGGTTTCAGGATCCATTTACATCTTAAAAATTATTGAGAATTCTAAGGATATTTTGTTTGTGTGGGTGGTAATCTAATACATCAATATTTATGTATTAGAAACTAAACTGAGAAATTTATTTACTGATTCATTTTTAAATGACAATAATAATAAACCCATAGCCAACATTTTTAATTAAAATATGTTTTGTAAAACAAACAAGACACAGAGCTAGTAAATGACAAAGCTAATATTCAAAACCAGTTATGTCTGACTGATTCCCTGTCCTTGACATGCCAACAGACTGTGAGAAAACTGTGAGAAAAATATGTTATTTCATCATGACCTTTTAGTGAGAGAGTTTCATTCTCAAGTTGTTTTCCTTAACTACAGAGCCCTGGATTTAAGAGAATTATTGAACAAAATTGTGCCATTCTTTTTTTCCTCTAACATCTGTACCAGGAAACCTTGTTGCTTAGACCAAAATGGAGGAGCCATTCCACTGTCACCAAAGTACCAACCTACAAATAGCGTCATGAGGATTGATGGGTTTCTGTATCTTTATATTTTAAATATAAAGCAACATCACTCATGGACATCAAAGGATAAAGTTTTTTCATCTAATACAATTTTATACTAATTTGGAGGTGGTTGTTTTTAATGGGATATGAGATAATCCTCTATGTAAATAGGTAATGTATTTCATCCAGAATAATAGTGAAGTCCAGACACTCAATATATGGATTACCTCTTTGCCCTAATTCAGTATAATCCTGCTCGTGTCATAAAGCCTCAAATATACCTTTTTTTAAATACAAAACAAAGATTTTTCTTTTGGATAAAAAGTTGTCTCCTAATTATCTACAGGTCATTCTATTATGGAACCAGGAACTTCATTCATTGGTTTATTAAGCAATTGTTACTGGATTTGTGCTGAATTCTAGTGACATCAAAATAAATTAGAAAGAGGGTTCATGTCTCCGTTCCTCCAGCAACTACCAGTGTGATAAGTAGGGAAGGGACATGAGCAAGGAATTGATACAAAGTATGATATAAAGTAAAATGAGAGCCCAGTGCTAATTTTGGGTCCTAATACAGAAGACATATGAGAAATAGGGTTAAATAAGGTTTCAGGACAACAATATTGTGGGATTTAATATTATAAAATTTTTAAAGTAATTAGGATAATCCCAGGGAAGGGGGGAACGACTCGTTTAAAAAGTACTGTTTAATATGTGATGTCAGTTTGTAACTACATAAACAAAACGTCTGGTTAACGTTAAAATAAGACTCTCTTAGTCTGTGTTATGAGTCAGTTCAGTGAACAAGTTAGTCAACCCCCTTTTTGGCATCGTGTTCAAAACCAAATGAATGACCAGATCTTTTGTTCACCTGAGTGGACCTTTTGCCATCATCTGGTCACAGCCGCCATTGCAGCCCCTAGTGGTTTGGCTACTAGAGCGCTTGCCAGAGCTCATGTGTCATTTAGGATGTCCCCAGCCTCTGCACGTCTGTTTGTTCTAATGACCACCCTCAGCAAGCCCCAGCTTCCGAAGGAGACTCCACTAATTAACTTAGTCAATACAGCTTCTGGTAACTGGTTGGTGGGATAAACAAAAAAGACTCCTAAAGTGAAGGAAGGAAAAATGAATTCTCCAGGCCACGAAGACCAAAATGAAATTACGAGCCATCAACCCAAAGCCATAGAAGCTTGATCATGTACACCAGCCTTGTCTTTGGCATTGCCTGGCACTCCATCCTGGGCCAAAATGTAGATAATTGCAATTATACAATGCTCAGCACTTCAGTTGGGCGGCAGTTTCATAATATAATAAAATTTATCATTTGTAAGCCCGTCTGCTTTTTTTTTTTGAAAAAAGCCCGAGAACAATTTGATCTGTCCTGCTAACAGCAGACACTGGTGCAGGTGGTTTAAAAACAAAGCATTTAATCGGGCAGGGTTTTACTTAAACTACTTGATGATTCATCATCCAGCCTCTGCTCATTGTCAATTGTGCCTCTCTGAGCTATTATTTATAGAATATTTAAAGAGCCTGGACTACATGTGCCTCTGTCTTGGGTTCTATTGTACTATAAATTGTAGTTCCAATTTGTTTCAAATGTGGCGTGGATTGTCAGGATGCCATGACTCATGCTTGGTTCAGATGAATACTGTATAGTAGTTATACCGAAAAGCACAGTTTTCACTATTTATTTATTGGCAGTTCTAGAATATTCCTAGACTACAGTTTTCTCAGGTTTTAGCCCCGTAAAATCATTCTACTCCTACATTTCCTTATGTTCATTTTCTTCACAGGGCAAAATTCAATCAATGGCTTAATGAACACTGTGTAGGTTCTGGCCCCCTAAAATGGCCATTGCCATATGAGGTTGCTCAGCGTGACACAACCCTTTATCTATCAAGAAAAGAGACCAACATTTGTGGTTTTCCCTAAGGAGACACTATAGATTTCTTGGATCACATTCTGTCTCCTTACGTACTTTATTTTTCTTTAAGCTAACTATTAAAAACAAAAATCAGAATCAGATGAAAAAAAGAAAAATTTAACTTTAAATGACAAAACCAGGAGGACAGAAAATTTTACTTGTCATGCTTAGTCCTTAATAATTGCAATTAAATAGATATTAAGTTTAATTCACCCCCTAGGCTCCCTAAAAGCAGAACAGCCTTTCATCTCTGCACCCTCCACCTTTAACTATGTCCCATAGTAGGGACATAATAAAGATTAGTGGCAGGAATGAATGATTCTGGAAGACAAGTTATGTGACTATATCATTGGGAGGCTGGAGAAAGTTAGAAAAAATAGTAAAGTATAAGAATAGGACTGAAATAGGATGATTTAGAGAAGAGTTGAAAAGGATACATAATTATCCAGCCTAAGAGTCCGCCTCTATCTTATTCCATTCGGGCTGCTACAACAAATCACCGGATGGTAGCCTTTTCACTGTCCTCACATGGTGGATGGGGCCAGGGAGCTCTCTGTGGTCTCTTTTATAAGGGCACTAATCCCATACATGGGGGTTCTACCCTCATGACCTAATCACCTATCCGAAGGATGCATCTCCAAAGACCATCACATTGGTGGTTAGGAATTCAAAATGTGAATTTTGGGGGACAGAAACAGTCAATCTGTAGCAACCTCCGAATGAACAACCCCTCCTCAGAGCACATATTGCTCATGTGCAGCTATGGCACCCGGCGCATTTAATTGTTACAGCTCCTAGGGGTGCTTCGATTGAGCGTGTTCATCTTCTCATTCCTAGCACAGAGTGTGGCACGTGAATGAGTATTCAGAGGGCATTTATGGATGGACTGAACCAGTGCACACCCAATATCATTACCATCAAATCCTAAAGTCTTTCCCAGTTTAAAGAGAATTGAGGTGTTGTGTTGAGAAGTTAGACAAATTGTATAATCCACCAGAAGCAGTGTCTAAAAGAATATGCATCCAGCAAACACAAATTTTGATGAAATTTGAAAATTTGAACCACAGTATGAAGTTAAAAAAACTCAAATAGGCTTTGCCAGAAGAAAAAAAGGTTTTTGAAATTTTTCATTAAAAATTCAAGAAGAAAAGAAGGTGGGGCATGGAGAGGGAGAAAAAGAAGTAGGGAATATGAGGGAAGAACCAGAAAGAGTGAAGACAGTGGATCAGATTTTTCATTAGGTCTAGCCTGGTTTGCTTTGGACCCCTAACCAGGGATGATTTTTACCTATTCAATTTTCAAAAGCAATCCTTAATGATATTTCAATGCCCAATAATATTTTAGTTATATTTTAGAGTCAGTGCTATCCAGGAGGATTATTCAGATTTACATGGCAAATAAAGGTACTTAATAAAAGTCTTGGACTACTTGGAGAATCAGAGAGAGATTTCCTCTAGCTGCTTCATTTGTAGTCTTAGAGAAATAATGCATTAATCTGCAATTAGATCATGTCATCTTTCAGGATGTTTAGCTAAGGTGAAACGTGTAATTAGACATTTTAAATTGCATGTCACCACCCACAGGGTTGACACATGTTGTTTTCTCTTCGGTACAGTTCTGTGTAAGGATTCACTCAGTATATCCAGAAGTCACCTTGACCGTGAAAATAAGGCTCCTGCAAATTACAGCTTCAGAATGAAATCAAACGTTATCTTCCATTACTTGTGTATTCCAACTTGAATGAACATGCATCTGATAAATAAATTTTTCATTTTGCTTACTTATTAATTTAACGTACATTTGATATTTGAGGATAGCTTAGTAATTATCAAAATGACTAGCAGATAATGATTAAAAATAGTCCCGCATGTACTCGGTCCACCTTTTATTATGGTAGGTATAGGCATGGAAAAGAGGCTTTAAAAGAGAGAGAGAGAACAAATGTAAATATCTTCTTACTATTGAACCCAGTTGAGTTTCCTCAGTTTGTTGTACAGGTGATAATTGCCCTGGAGCATTTTTCTCAATAATGGCATGTTTGTTATTATAAATAACTTTATATATGTATTTTATCATTTGGGATTTTTGTAAAATATTAGCAGGTGAGGGAAAAGAAGTAATGTAACCCGTCTCTAAGTGTATAATAATGAATGCTAAATGTTAAAGACATATCTGCTAAAATACACTTAAACAAATGCAGTATGGCCTGCTTTATATTTCTCTACCCTCTTATTGCGATGTTAATCAGGAATTTAAATTTTATTTTTAGGCATGGCATCCTGAGTACTATGTGAAAAGGAAGTGATGATGGAATTTTTATTTTAGTGTTAACAGCAGTTTTCAAGAGGCCTAATTAAAATCTTTATCTGAACCTTGAAGATGGGAAGGCTGTGTGAATGCATGCACTGAGTTCATATGCCTTTTGAGATTTTCTTTTCAATTTTATAGTATAAAATTTCTAGTTTTTTATACTTTCTCCTATAAAAGCAGCAGTTCTTGTTATCTTTAAATACTGCTTTCACTTAAAATGACAGTTCAACAGAGTTTCTAAAATATTTTGAAATACTTTAAGAGGGAAAAACCTACTTTTCCAATTGTTTAACAATAAGATAGGAGTTCCAATAATTTTAGGAGTTGCCTAGCCACTATACATATTAAGGTGATGTCTGGATGCTTAGCAGGATCATAATTCAGAAGATAAGAAAAGTGTTGCTTATTTAATTTTCAAGTCCACCATTCAGGTTATGTCAGTATATCTTGAGTGGGGTAATACTGGTTGGTCCTCAGGGAGAAATAAATGCTTATTGGTTGTATAGGTGTTTATTTAGTATCTTTAGTAGACTTAGTGTCAATGAACTATACCTTTATAATGACCAGGAAGAAAATAATCTTTACTTGACCATTACCTAAAAGTTTTATGGGACCATGCATTTTATTTTCTGCCAAGACATTGTGTGGGTATATGTAGGTAAAGACTGGGGACGGGGTGGGGGGAGGGTAGGGGTGAGAAACACTGAAATACAATGTCTGTTGGCACTGTGGTTACCTAGCAGATAAATTGCATCTTCTTATGTCTTTCAAAGTTTCAAGGTCAAACATGTATTAAGATTAATACTTTTCTTTGGCTGAAAATCAGTGAGTTGATCAGCATAGAATGGGGTGGTGCGAGTCGGAATGGAAACTCCTATAATATGAGAAATTTTGTGTTGAAATGAAGTTGCTTTACTCGTTTGAACTTAGGTCTTATTTTTCTGAATGAGGATGTGGTGTGTAGGGATTTGCGAGGAAGTGCCTTGGTAATCATGGAGTACTAACATTGCTGGAAGGACTGGTTTTGTGTGTATGCTTGTATGTGTTTAACAAATGTGAAATGACATTCTGAGAGATAGCTGGAACAATTTAATACAAACATTAATGCAAAGTGCGCAAAGATTTTAGAGGCATACTGCTTGAGTTTGAATCCTGGCTGCTCCACCTGTTTTTTCTGTGACAGGCTACTTATGTAACCTACTTGCACCTCAGTTTCCATCTCTGTAAAATGGGGATAATAACAGCAGCTACATTATTAAATTGGCTTGAGGATTAAGTGAGTTAATATCCCACTCCCTCCTCTCCTTAGAAAGGAAAATTCAGGGGGTTTTTTTGTGTTTTTAAAGGATGTATCCTAAATACCCAAAACAATGGTGGCAATCATTTAAAATTGAAAATACCTACCAGAAATGGAGAAAAAATGTGTTTCTTAAACCACTGGCAAGGACATTTATGCGTAGGCTTTGTGTTTTAGTAGCAGCTTACTCCAAGGTGCCTGTGTTACTTACTGAGATTTGACCTCTTATATAGTTGATAAGTTAATCAGTAAAGAATAATTACAGAACACTGAAAAATACAGATTATCATCAGAATCAAAATTTGCCTATTATGGTGAGTTTCCTTCAGATTTTCATGGAGAAAATATTGTCTTAACATCACAGTTTACTGGACTAAGAAAGTTGGAGGGATTTTTGTTTGTTTTGTTTCTTAATGACAGACACCTTAAAAGATTTTATTGTTGTTCAGGACCGTGAAGTACATTATGGTAAAAAGCTAACATTTCTTGAGTAATTTTTTTTTTTTTTTTTTGCTAAATACTAATATCAGTTTAAGTAAGCTTGATAGCCAGCCTTGATCACGATTGATTACACAGCATTTGAAGTCATTGGTCTAGTGCTAACAGTAAATCTATTTTGTACTGTGTAACCTCTTAAATACCCTTAATTAAACTGTCTTTGCTCCATGGAGTGTCACCTGCTTGTAGACCAGCAAGAGATCTCTCTCTTCATAACTGCCCCTTCATAACTAGCACAGTGCCTGGCACAGAGCAGGCTGTCAGTAAATGGTGGTTAGATGAACAAATCATACTAAATGAAAAGGTGTCAGTCCATTTCAATTTCCTTCTATTTTACTGTGCTTAATTTTAAGGCATAATAAAATTGATAGTAAGACCTGCAGTAAAGGCACAGTGGTGGGAAGCCTAGGAATTGAGGTACCATCAGAGTTATATGGCAATAAAGGACAGTCATCCCTTAGACGTGGCTCAGATCTATGGAAATTGACAACTAGTGTAGAGAATCGTATTATCGACATTGCCTACACCTGGGTAATATGACTGCTGAAGCACTAACTGTGTTCAAGCACTGAGCTCAATACTCATTTCAGCTAAGAAAACTCTGTGGGGTTGATTTTATTAATTGTATTTTGCATCTAAAGGGACTCAGAAATGTTAAGTCATTGGCTCATGGTCACACAGCCAGTAGGTGAGTAGAGACCAGAATTGGATCCTGTGTTTTTCCACATGAAAAGCCTGTATTCTTTGACTTTCTTTGAGAGTCAAAATACTCTGAGCTGGCCCAAATAGACTACACGTTTTCTTTGACTCAAATGAGTCATATGTACAATGGATAAAATAACAAAACACTGAAGATCTTAATATTGTAAGGTATTTCAAATAATACTCCCCAAATAAATATGAAAATCCTGCAAGATGTGGCAAAGCAGTAACCATTATACCATATTATTTGGTTAAGAAATCATCTAAAACTTTAAAGTCAATTTAGTCAACCTGCATTTTTATTTACATTCTAGCATTCACATAATTTTCGTTTCCCTCAATTTACTCTTATCCCCTAAATCCTTACGTAGCTTCACTTGAGATCATAGCTTCTTCTAATTCTATTCAAGGTGTAACTTTTCAGGAAAAGAAAAGCCATTTTTGAGTGTACTTTTCATCTTTCCTTGTGAAGAAAGTTATAATTAGAGATAAAGCTTGATCTCCCTTCTCCAAGTACCCTTTAATAAATGGATTATGCTTCTGAGGCCCAGATAGTTCCAAACCACAAGAACCCTGCATACAGAGCTGTCACTGAGAAACCAAGGACGCAATAGATACTTCAACTTTCTCTTTTTAATTTAGTTTACAAATCCAAATACAGCAGAAGTTTGTTGATCACTTCCTTGCCATATTTTTGTTTGTATTTTTCTGTTTCTACATTCCAGTGTTAGAATTTGTACCTAGCCCCTACCAAGCAAGTTCAGGAACTTACCAAAGATCATTCAAAATACTATGTATTATTCTTTCTAGTGATTGAGTTTTATTACTTGCAGCTATAATTTAAGTAAAGGAAAGTGCACTATGCTTTGATATCATTTTGTATCTTTTGTGCCAGTGTGAAAAACATTCAAGATCCCTTTACCATCAATTGAGAAGAACATTTATAGGACCAAAGAGTCTGTTGTATATAACATATTTGAAATTATTTTATATGTAAACATTTATTCTTATAATATGCTGATTTTGAACTTTAGTCTCTTAATTGTTCAGCAAATCATTCAATTTATTTAGTTAATTTTTTTTTTAACAAACTGGTAGAAAGCTGTATATATTAACTAGTGTAAGTATTGTGTGGAGGTTAAGCAGTGTTCCAAAGTACTGAATCAGTTGGAAGAAAGATTTTCTTATTAAATATTTGTGTTACGAATATATTTGGAATAAAATTATATGTAACTAAAAATGCAACATTTTAAGATGTTTGCTTAGAATTATGAAAATTATAATGTTATTTAAGAGCAATTATAATCAAAAAGCTTCCTCACAAGAAAATACTGGTTTTAATATGCTTCAAACACCCTTTAATCCTTCTGCCCCCATGTGTTATTACAAACATGTTGCTTGTGCTACCTTAAAATGTAAACGAGGGTGTATTCCATTAGAAGGACTTCTTTTCTATATGAACACAAAAGAGAGAGGTTAATAGATGCAATAATTCTGATGGATGATTCTTATAAGAGGCCCCTAAAAAGAAACAATCAATCAAACATATAGGTTCTAGCTCTTATTACAGAACAACAGATGTCAGGGCTTCTTAAGAAAATGCGTGCCCATCACAGAATACTGCTGAGTTCTACCCTGTTTGAAACTAATAAAAACACAGTTGCAATGCCAGCTATGTAAGCTAGGGAGGAATTAAGTGGAAAAGTGAGATATCAGAAATGCTTTCAAGTCCTTTGAAATTGTAAGTGCATTTGAATGTTACGCCGTGAGCAGGGAGGCTGCATGAAGTGATTCTGTTTCTAAAGGTAGTTATAAAGAATCTGAACTACAGGATTCAAGAAACAAAGAAACACTACTGGTGATTTTGAAAAGCCGTGTAAAGCTAAAGTTAGGAAGAACTGCATTCCAGAGTGGTTTAAAAATGGCACATGATTTCAGAGTAATTTAAATAATTTTAAACTCTTATATATACTTGATTTTACAGTCTAATAGTTAATATCTTAGTTTTAAAAAACAATAAAAAGGCAACTTCACTACTTCCATGCTTTGTTGGGAGTTTTGCATGTCATGGAAGAAAATAAAAGAAGAAAGTAAAAGAGAAAATCTTAACAGTTCGTGTTTCAACCCTGTTCAAAACTCCATTCTTTGGGAGTTTTTTCTAACCTTTAGCCTTTCTAGATTTTCTCTTAACAAGCATTTTAAGTAATGGCATGAATTTTAGGAATTCTCAAAATATTTTCTGCTATAATTTAAATATATACAGAATCTGGCAATACAGTGATCTGTTCATTTCTTGAGTGAATAGGTAAAGCATATTTAATCATTGGAAAATAGAAACACCCTTCTGACTCAATTTTTTCTCACCTAGTTCTTCATCTCAAAGAAGAAGTTCCTTTAGCAACCAATGAAATCAACTGGTGAAGCAGGTGTAATGGACAGATGTCTTAATGTGCTGCCTGCCTGGGACAGCACAGTCTATCGGAAAAAAACAGAAAGTAAAGATGCCGGAACAGAGTAATACATTAGTGTCACATTTAGAGAGGTTCATGGGTTGCTCTGGGGGACACAGAGATGATTCTACATAGATCAGTGGGGTTAAGGATGGCTTCTGAGAGATGTGAATAGGAGTGAGGATCTGAAGAATTTCAACTGAGAAAAAGTTAGGCTAGCCAAAAATTTTAAAGAAGGGCCTGCCATGGTTTTCCCTGTAGAATTAAAAACATCAGCTTATACTTGAACTATAAAACTTTCTTTCAGCTCATGGTCTGTGCCTACATATTGGCAAAGGAACGTACAGTGGAGAATATAAAACTATTGCAGTTCTATTTTTAATAGCCCAGTATGGATCTGTAATCCATCAATATAAAGTTTTCCTTAAAGAAACTTATCTTTTCATTCTACCTCTCTGAAGTGTGCATTTCTATACTCGAAGGCCCATTTTGTGGACTATTTAGTATTTGTTTTGTTGTCTTAAGTTTGCTATTTCAAGCTTTAAGCCGTTGTTACTCCCGTAAATTCTAGTGATTCAAGATTTCTATGAGCAAGTTCATGTTGACCCAATCAACTGCCTTCATGCCTTCCTAGAAGTTGATTATATCCCCTTTGTTTTCCTAAGTGGAGATATTATCTTTGCAACCCTGTCTCCTGTAGCAGCCTGCTTTTCCTCTGAATCACAAGCAGTATGTCATATAAGAGAAATGAGAAGGTAGTTGTAGGCACTGTCTGAATGATGAGCAGCTCTTATGCATTACTAATGGCAACTTGAGAACTACTTAGAATGACACTTAGCACCAGATAAAATGATCATCCTTCCAGGAGATGGAAGCTCTGTAATTGAACTGGAATAACCGGTAAACACTGCATCCCTTTCTTTTCTGCTTGATGTGTCATATTTTGGTAAGTGAACATAATCATTTACTACATATCTGATGCTATACTTGAGCAAATTCATAGTAAAACCTTTGACTCATGAGTTACATAGAACCAATCAGAGGCCAGATGTAATATTGTTATATACCTGTAGTGTTTTTTAATGTCACATAACCTACTATAACAAAAGTGTATTGAGATAAAATATTGGATTGTGTTTTTCTTTTTTAGGGTTTTCTTCTTTTTTGGTTTTAAGGTTCATTAGTGTGATTTTGTTTTTCTTCAAACTTTTTGATTGTGATGATACGGATAGTCTAGGCAAGAAGCTTGGGTCACTTAGGGTATTATCTCATAGGATTCTTACAAAGATTAAATAACAATACAAGATAAAGTGTTTAGAGAACTGCCTGGCACACAGTAATCACTCAGTAGCATTCTTTTTAGGGCATTATAATTAAATATTATCGCTCCATACGTCAGTTACCTTTACTTTTCTCCAAGCAGATTTATCCTAGGTAGCCTATAAATGATCAATAAAAACTGAACAACACTACTAGAAAACTAGCTCAAAGTCTATGACCTAAATATTACATCAACCAAGTATGTCAGCTTTGTAAAGCGATTGGAAAATGTGGCGTCTCTGAGTCTGTTTGGGGCAAGGAAGCAGGGAGTTGGCCTGTGTGTGTTCTCAATCCTAATCTATATAGGATATTCTGAAAGCAAGCTGTCATTCAAACTTTTTAAAAGAATTGGCTTATAGGAACAATGAATTTATTTCATAAGCTTTGGTAATAAATAATTGTGTCGCTTAACTCTTCTATTATTGTTTCTCTGATGTATTCACCATACCACAGCCGAAGTGGTGTTTTGAAAATTCAGCTCTGATTAAGTTACTGCCCCCTCCTACCCTACTTATAGCTATTTATTTATTTATTTATTTATTTATGGCTGTGTTGGGTCTTTGTTGCTGCACACGGGCTTTCTCTAGCTGCGGCGAGCGGGGGCTACTCTTCGTTGTGGTGCGCGGGCTTCTCTTTGCGGTGGCTTCTCTTGTGGAGCACAGGCTCTAGGCGCACAGGCTTCAGTAGTTGTGGCGCACAGGCTCAGTAGTTGTGGCTCGCGGGCTCTAGAGCACAGGCTCAGTAGTTGTGACACACGGGCTTCGTTGCTCCATGGCATGTGGGATCCTCCCAGACCAGGGCTCGAACCCGTGTCCCCTGCATTGGCAGATGGATTCTTAACCACTGCGCCACCAGGGAAGCCCCACTTATAGCTCTTTAATGATTTTATAAAGTTTAAGAAAAACAGTCCAAAGTCCTTGCTGTGACATACAGGGACCTCTGGGATCTGAATCCTCCTTACCTTCCCAGCCTAGGGCTCCTCACTCCCACTGTGCTTTCTGTGGTTCAGTGGGCCTGGTCATGGGCTCAACACGTCAGAAACTTTGCACACGCTGAACCACCCCCCTGGAATGCTTTTCCCTACAGGCCTTGCTCAGGTAATTTTTAATTCTAATTTTGATCTCAACACAGTGCCTGGCACATAATAAGTGCTCCAAAATATAGGTAGCATAAATGAAAAAGTGAATGGTTAATGGAACGTGTACTTTCTCAGAAGCACTGTAATAAAGGATAATTTGAAATTTTTTTCACTAGCAGTTTTCCCTTTATGTCACTTTATATTAGAACAAAGTTCAAACTCAATTTAAATATTCCCTTCTTTGGATTCACATTCATGTATCTGAATTGTTAAAAGATTCTTACCATGTTAGTAGAGAAAAAAAGTCTTTTATCTGCTAGCATATTCTTTTCAGATTTAGGGTTAATACATTAATAAAGGGGGAAGGGGTAATACATTCTCTCTCTAGAATTTTGGAAGATTTTGAGAAAAGGTCCAAAACTTAGCTCACCAAAAATGGAATGACTGCATGTATCAAACCTATATTGAATGGTAACAATTGTAATAGTGAATATGCTGTACATGATATAAAAACTGTCTTACTATTTGTGCTCTAAGGAAGATACTGTGAAACTATAGCCAGACAGAGATAACAAAGTAAAAAAAAAAAATCTTAAAAGGAGAAGAACCATACATGGAAGCTTTACAATAATAAGCTTTTGCAATTGCCCAAGTTCCCTCTCATAGCAGCCTTGGTTGATTAGAATGAGGAACTGTGTAAATAGAATTCCTTTGAAAGAAAAAGTGTTTGGGCTCCAGAAGCTGATGAATTTTCTTCTATTCTTAGGGTAGCAAAAAGAAAGAAAGGTAAACTTCTGAGCTTTACTCTCTGTATAACAAGGTTGTTGTGACCAAATGAATGTGAAGAATTTAGAATACTGTACAATTCTAAACTATTGATACGAGTAATACTTTTTTATTAACTATTAGTAATGTCAATGCATTCTGTATGCTACTGAGGAAATTGATTTATTTTATGTGCACTAAATAGAAGTGAGACCCAATTAGAAATGAGAAATTATTCCTAATCTTACTCCTAAACTTTAAAACATTTGTTCATAATTTTAAATCTTTCAAGATTTCATTATTCATTTTTATCTCTCTCTACTTGTTAGTTTCACACATCTTGAAAAAGAATATTTGTTGTCTGAATTACTTCTTATAAAATAGAAATTAAATATTGTCTGACTCTTTTAAGCCTTTAAGAAATGTCTCTTTTTTTAGTTTATGAAGATGCTAGCTGGTGTATGTGGGTTTGTGTACCTAAACGTCCCGAAATGTCCCGCACTACTAATATGAGTAACAATTAGAAGTGCACATACAATAGTATTACTATGCTTATTCTCTGAGTTATTGTATATCATTATATTTTATTTCATTGTCCATTCTATGTTCTTACTCTGTCTCTGAAGGGACACTGTCAAGAGATATACTTTGAATCTGTAACTTACTTGGTTTCTTGACCACACACTCTACTTTTAGAAGTTTCTTCTACTTTGTCTTTCAACACACTGCTCCCTTCTTTTGCCTATTCTTGGGTGTATTACATTTTCTCTGTCCATCTTTTATTAAGTGTTGGTTTTCTTCAATGATAGTCAGCCATTTCCTCTTCCTACATTTCATGTGTTCGCTGAGAGATTTCAGCTATTCCCTTAGCTTGTTTTTACATCTCTACAAACAATCTCAAATCTCTATTCTCAGCTCCCAAATTTGTTTTTTATTCCTTAGTTTTGCAAATTAGAGAGGGTAGTTAAGAGTGTGGACTTTGAAGACAAAATGCTTGGGTATAAATGTGAGCTTTACTTATCAGTTAGGTGACCTTGTGCAAGTTATTTAATATCTTTGTGCCCCAATTTCTCGTATTCCATGGTATGGCTGTGAGAGTTAACTACATATGTAAAATTCTTGGAATAGAACCTGACACATAATAAGTCTTCTATTAGTAAGTGCTCTGTTAGATTTGTTGTGCTGTCATTGTCATTACTGATTGAGCAGATAGCATGAGCAGGGAGATAAAATACTGAGCAAAGGAAACAGGACCTGACCCCTGCTCTCCTGGAGCATATAGTCTATAATCCTCTTTTTAGCTTCCCACTAGATTTGTGCACTTGGTTGGCCTCCTGGTATTTCCAATACAAGATATTTAAATCCAAAACAAGAACATGCTTCCCCCTCAAATCTACATCCAATCCTCATAACACTTAACATCTTTACAAGGGTCACCTGGTAAATTGAACATTACTTCAATTACATTTTACAGGAAACAACTTTCTGAATGTCTCACAGGTGTGACATTGGTCAACCACTTGCCAGTGATCCCACAGCATAAGTCCTGGAGCTGACACTTGGACCAAGATTGTTCTTCAGGCCCTTTCTGTATGAGTCACTGCCAAAGATACCATGTTTCCTGGAACCTGGTAGAACATCAATATATATTCTTGAACTAAATGAATGGAATGAACCCTAATTTATTAATTCAAAGTTTACATTTTGACTGTGTCTATTTTATGTTCTGTTAGAAGACAGGGAAGTGGGAAGGGACCAGTATTTTCTGAGCAGGAAACATTTATATACCTTAATCATTCGTGTGTCATACTTCACCTCATTCTATCCTCGTAACTCTAAGACTGGTACCGTTATCACCACTCGGGAGTTTGAACAATTCTCTTAAGATTCCTGAGCTGGTACATGTTAAAGTCACAATTTAATTCCAAACCTGTCTAATTCTAAGGACCCGCAATCTTTTTACTATGCCATCTTGCCTATTTACTTTGCCTGACAATCTATGGAAAATAGTTTCCTCTTACACCATAGTTTTAGCTTTTCACAACATATATGTCAAGCATTCTGTCATAATACTTGTTTCAGATTAAGTCAGAATAAAAACACTGACAAGGTAAGTCACCTATCTGTTTATTTACAGAGGCTTAGACAGAATCCAGAGGTATGAGTCAAAAACTTAAGGATGTGAATTAATCCCCTATATTTTTGATATCATATTGGAGAAGGTACTTATTCCTCCTGCATTCTTTTTATACATGTAACACTCAAAAAAGGTAATATTCATAAAAGCCTTGTCTTGCTAATAACTATTGAGAGAAATTTAAGTGAAATAATCATTGGCTTCTGATAACATGTGACCATTAAGTCAATATATGCTTCTACTCTCTTTAATTTCTCCAGTGTATTATTGAACAATTCCTTGTTCAAAAACTAAATATCAAGGATAACAAGTAAGATATTTGAGCTAATATTTGAGCATAAACTATTAAGGACAATGATGTAGTTTTATTTTCTTGTGTTACAGTAGAGAAGGGCATCTTAGCCAGACTAGCACAGTGATGACATATTTTCTGAACTGTTTTTTCTCACATTATCTTATGCTTAATTTAACAAATATTTATTAAGTGCATACTGTGGGCAAGGGGTCACTATGGAGGGTACAAAAGAGGCTAGAATATCATTTCTCCCCTTGAGGAATTCATAATCTGATGGCAAAAGCAGACTTGTATGTAATCAACTGCAGTATCTGGAAGAAAAAAGTACATCTTTTAATAGCAACACAAAATACTCTGGTATTGTAAAAAGAGCAAGGCTAGAGGGCAGGGCACTGTGGAGCTTGGAATGAAGTGGCAGGATATTAAATGGAAGACATCAGTTACGAAGCTAAAGCACATATAGGCAATAACATGATAAGAGTCTGGATTCGTCAGTGGACTGAGAAAGTAGAAGGGAAAGAATATCAGGGACATTTCAGGGGAAGAATCAATAATATGTGACACTTAATCAGATGTGGGAGTGGAAGTTAGGTGGAGTCAAAGATGAATTTCAGTTTTCTTATCAGATAATATGCCAGGGAACACAAAATAAGAAAAAGCGTAAGGGAAATGTGCAACATTTCATTTGAGGTTTGTGGGTTTAATATACCAGTAGGACATCTATAAGTAGAGAGCCAGCAGGAGGAAATCTGGGTCTAGAGTATAGTGAGGAGGAAGCAAAATAAGAAACTACAATAAAACACAAAACTACGGGAACTTCCTTGGTGGGGAAGTGGTTAAGAATCTGCCTGCCAATGCAGGAGACACGGGTTCGAACCCTGGTCCGGGAAGATCCCATATGCCACGGAGCAACTAAGCCCGTGTGCCACAACTACTGAGCCTACACTCTAGAGCCCGCGAGCCACAACTACTGAGCCTGTGCGCCACAACTACTGAAGCCTGCGAGCCTAGAGCCTGTGCTCCACAAGAGAAGCCACCGCAATGAGAAGCCGGAACACCGCAACGAAGAGTAGTCCCCTCTCACCGCAACTAGAGAAAGCCCGCGTGCAGCAACAAAGACCCAATGCAGCCAAAAATAAATAAATAATAAATAAATAAATAATTTTAAAAAATAAATAAAACCACAAAACTACGAAAACCAAAAACTACAAAGCCCAAAAAGTATGGGCATTAACACAGAACCAAAGTTTTGAAACGGTGGAATGGTGCTTAACAATCTCAATAATGCAGAGAAGTTGAAAATTGAGAATTAGGTGTTAGATTTGACAGCCATGAGATGCATGATGACTTTAGTATAATGAATGAGGAAGTCGGATTGCTGAAGATTGAATAGATATATGGAAGTAAATGCAGAAAAGTTCACTATGAAAGTTTTACAATAAAGAGGAGAAAAGTGAGTAAGGGGTAAAAGGGTAGTTGATGTAAAATTAATATTTTGGCTTAGTATGGAGAAAAATGAACTTGTTTATAAACTGGTAAAAAACAAAAATAGAGAAGAAGAAGAATAAAGATTCTTAGCTCAAGATCCTTGGAGTAGGAGTCTATTTGGGACTTCAGGTTGATTTTGATCTCTTAAAAGCATAAACAAAATATTGAGTGTATGTAAATTTTTATTTGAAGAGTCATGAGATTCTCATAAGGATCTCTACTTCTCACTGCAACCTCCCAAAAATAAATTTTGGAATCTCTGAAATACACAGAGGGAAGATTTTATGGACAATACCCAAGGAAGCAGGATGAAATTAATTCAAGAGGATGTATATTCTACACCATTTCATTGAAAATTTCATCTGTGAATCTCAAAGTGTTCCATGTATGTTTTAAACAAATTTGAAAAGAATAACTCATATCATCTCTTAATTTACTCTGAATTCTGAAAGGAAAATAGACCTAAAAGGATCATCACTGTACACATTACGTAAGAGATAACTGAGCACTTGCCCAATCTGTGCCAGGCATAGTGCAGGGTGGACTCAAACAATTAGTCAGGACACCTAACGTAGAATTTAGTGGAACCATGCCAATGTGGGATTCAGTAATGGCTTAGCAGACAAACTATCTGAGCTAAAACATGAAGAACCCATTCATTCAACAAATGTTTATAGAGTGCCCATATGAGCCAGATACTATCCCAGGTGCTGGTCTTATGGGCACGAATAAGACAGGAATGTCTGCCTTCATGCATTGTGGCAAGAGGGAGACAAAATAAACAAATGGACAAATAAACAAAAGTCTATAATATCAGGTCTTGATAAGTGTTATAAAGAAAATATACGGGGCCGGGGTGGGTATAGTGGCAAAGGAAGAATTCCCTACAAAGGTGACATTTGATAAAAGACTGGAATAAACAGAGGAAATGAGCCATGTGAATATCCAGGAAAGATCCTGCTGGTAGAGAGAACAAAGGCCCTGGGTAGGAACATGGTCTGTTGAGCTGGAGGAATCGCCAGTGTGTCTAGAATAGACTGAGGAAGACAGATGAGGAGGGTATATGAGGCCAGAAAAGACTTACGAGCCATGTTAAGGAGTTGAAATAGGAATAAGTCAAGTGAGGATTGGAGGGAGTAGCTTGACTTATTTGGCTCCTTATTGAAGGAAAGTGTAGAGAAATGAAGTTGGAGGTGGGGATAAAAGTATTACCGTTTTCATAGGATAGAAAGGACTTGATGAATGGTTTACTACCAACTAGCCGTCAACAATACATGAGAAACCCAAGGTTTGCAGATCAAAGACATCACTAGATAATTTCATCATCCAAGATTCTCTACCAAGAGATACCAATTGTTTTTCTTTATACAAGACACTGTATTGAGTACAATGCTTTAGATTGAAATGGGTATATTCTAATATAGTAGCTTTAGATCATTTTATAAATTTTCTTACTTTGCAGAGCCTGAAGTTCTGAGAGTTTCCAAAGTAAACATATTTCACTGATTTATATGTACATATTTTAAAGGACATGAAAATAAAGTAGACTGATTTTTTTAGTTATTCTAAAATTGGTTTTAAACTTTATAAAATTTCTAACTTCGGTTTTTTGAGTTGTTCTCTTTAGTACATAATGTTTTTAGAAATATAAAATAATTCTAGGAACTAAAAATAAGTACCCTATTCTCCCTTCCCCCATATAACTGATGGACTCAAAATGTTAGTGATTCTTGGGTAGCTTTAGTTGTTGTAAATTATGTGCTTTTACATCTGATTTAAGAAACAGGTAAATGTTTATTTAATTGTTCAGTTGAGATTGATACAGTTGTCTTCTACTTATGCTATCTTCTTATTGCCCAAATCATACGTAGAAGATATGTAATTATTTTTAAAATATAGGTAATTTATAAAGTTTAGAATAATAAGTTTATGGTTACTATTACATGAGCAAGCTATTTCAATAGAGGCTTCCTTATTCTATTGCATCGTACTTGCTTAAGTCTGGGTTTTCTCATATCTGGGCTCTTATGACACTGACAATGTGATGTTAAAAATGTGGGACTAAATATTTTGTGCAAAATAAACTGTTATACCATAAAGTTTTTTTTACAGTTTACTTCATTTATTTGTTTATTGATAGGCTCTTTTCTCATCAAAGTTGAAAGCCTCTTTTGTAAATTATAAAAAATTTTATTGTGACCTGGTTCATTTAGTACTTATTTACATGAAAAAAGCTTGAAGTTGATAATAATACAGAGCCATTCAAACAAGGTCAGTATACTCTGCCTTCGTTATTACAGTTAATTTTTCATTTCTTTTGTTGTCTTTTTATGAAAGTTTACATCTTTTACAATTTCTTACATTTTAAATACATTTTCTAAAATATTTACTATGTATATATTTGTTCATGTCTTTATTTTTGTATTTGGCACTCCAACATTGGCACTGGTATAGAATTTAGCAAATACAGTAGTAACAGAGTTTTAATTGAATTTTGCAAGAACTTAAGCAACATGAAAGCAGGGATCTGATCTGTCTTGTTTGCCTCTGTAACTTCAGACCTACAAAAGTGTCTAGCACAAGGTAGGTGCTCTATAAATATGTTAATGTAAAGGAGAGAAGAAAGAAGAGATAGAGGACAAGAGAAAGGGAAAGATGAATTAATAAGACAGTTTTTGTCCTGAAGAGACTTAGAGGCCAGACAAGGAAATATGACATGTGCATAAAAACTAGAATAACAATACAGTGATGTACCCTCCAATATACCATAATTATATGTGCCTTCAGCGTTCAAGAATGGGATTTAGGCTGAAGTGTTTTTAAATTTGAAGTTGTGTTAACTTGATATTAAAAAGAATAATGATGTCAGTAATGGTAACATTAACGCCAACCCAACAGAGCTTATTATACGCTAACATTTCAAGTAAATTAATTTATCCAATCCTCACAATAGCACTATTGGATAATTATTATTATTATATTTGTTTTTTTAGATGAAGGAATTGAGGATTATAACCAGGAAGTTCTAAAGACAACACAGTGACAACCAAAAAATAACAGTCTGGGCTTCCCTGGTGGCGCAGCGGTTGAGAGTCCGCCTGCCGATGCAGGGGACACGGGTTCGTGCCCCGGTCTGGGAAGATCCCACATGCCGCGGTGCGGCTGGGCCCATGAGCCATGGCCGCTGGGCCTCCGCATCCGGAGCCTGTGCTCCGCAACGGGAGAGGCCACAACAGTGAGAGGCCCGCGTACCGAAATAACAGTCTGTGAAAGCTCAATTCAGTCCTTTACTGGAAATATCACTAAAAAAAAACCTTTTTTTTTTTTTTTTTTTCTCGGAGCACATGCTTGTGTGTTTTTCCTAAATCTGTTCTCCCAGTGACTTTTACCTGCACTTCAGATCAGAGTTCACCTAAATTCCCACAGTGGTCAAGTATTGCTAGTGTTGCTAGTTTGTTATCTAGTAATTAGCATAGCACTAACAGTGGTCAATAGATGATGGCATAAAAAAATGGATCATGTGCATCATGGCCAGTTTTAGCAAATCTCTAGGCTAGATTCCTTTCCTAACTAAATTTATCTTATAAAGAGGTCCAAACGTACCTTGAATAATTTAAAATCAAACCTGAAAATACATTTACAAAAGAAAAAAGAAATATATTCATTTGTCCTCAATAACAAAGGAATAGGGGAACTGAAGGCAATCAGTTGAACAAAAACAGGTTGTTAAAATTCAGTGTGTTCTATGTTGAAATTTTAGAAATAAAAAAGAAAAAGATGAAAGCAGATGCACTGTTTTGTGGATTAAATCAGACAAGAGAGCCAAGGCTTTCAAACTCCTTCTTCTGTCCAATTTACAAAGAATAATGATATAAAATTCTTTGTAGCTTTTATCCCACATTGACTAATATAGGAAAAGATTTCTCCCTGGCATTTTTTCGCTTTAAAAAAATCCAAATAAATTTTAATTCTAACTGAAGTCCTTCCACATTCTATGTTTCGAATACAATTTGCAAACATTTTGTCTTAAATTATTTTTTAACAGGGAAAAAATTTTTGAATGGTGCAAGAGCCTACCCCTCCTGCTTTCTCCCCCACTTTTTGCCTTTGCACATTGCAAACAAGATTCTTCTTACGCAATTATCCTACAGAACATCTTGGCATAAGGATATTCAAATGTAATTATTCTTTACATTTTCATGTCTCAGGTAATTTGGCTGGTATATTGTCTGTGATTTGCTTATACATAAGGTCAAAAACCTGACCCCTGTTGGTAATACATCATAAACTAATCATTTATATTTCCTTTGCCAAGGTTCACTGAACCATTTAACTTACACTGACTACTGCAACATTAAATTTTTCATATTAAAGCAGTATACAAATTAACCTTTTTAAATTACACTATAAAAAAGTGAATTTACGTAAGTAAAAATTAAGGGCACCGTCAGCAAATAAGTTGGGCAGTTTTTCTTGGGAAAACTGTAGCTTAAGCACATTCCTCTAGATTATTTAAGCTGTTTGTTGTGTTACAACAATTTGTATCTAACCCAGTAAAATTTATAGTACATGTGTTCAATGGAAGAAAATAATTGATAAATTAAACATCTCACTCTGTGGAAGCAGTCTATTAAAATTCCTAACTTACTAGATATTTTATTTTGTCTATGAGCTTTTATGAATTCATCTATATCATAAAAATATCTTTTAATATTACAAGATTTGAAGTACATATATTTGGTTAGTTCCTCTAAGTTCCCCTGTCAAATAAATGGTACCAGAGAGCCCTTTATCTGTATCCATTTCTAAATTGATAATAACTAAAAGGATTTAGAGTTTTGTGAAAATACCAAGAGAATTTACTGAAAAATGATTGACTCTTACCCTAAAATGAGTGAACCTAAAGTCTAAGAGAAGTACGTTAGGACAAATATATTTTGCTTTCAAGTTAGGTTCCTCATCTTTTATTTTTTTATTCATTTACTTTGCCCAAATAGGTTTATTTATACCTTTTCCATAAGCTACAATTATAAATACTTTTTTAAAAATTGAAGTATAGTTGATTTACAATGTTGTGTTAGTTTCTGGTGTATAGCAAAGGATTCAGTTACATATTTGTGTGCGTGTGTGTGTATACATATATATATTCTTTTTCATATTCTTTTCCATTATGGTTTATTATAGAATATTGAATATAGTTCCTTGTGCTATACAGTAGGACCTTGTTGTTTATCCGTTTTATATGTAGTACTTTGTATCTGCTCATCCGAAACTCCTAATTTATCCCTCCCCACCCCCTTTGGTAACCATAAGTTTGTTTTCTATGTTTGAGTCTGTTTCTGTTTTGTAAATAAGTTCATTTGTATCATAGTTTAGATTCCACATATAAGTGATATCATATGATATTTGCCTTTCTTCTCCTGACTTACTTCACTTAGTATGATCATCTCTGGGTCCTTCCATGTTGCTGAAAATGCCATTAGTTCATTCTTTTTTCATAATTGAGTGGTATTCCACTCAGTTGTTACAGTAGTATCTTCTCTATCCATTCATCTGTCGATGGTCATTTAGGTTGCTTCCATGTCTTGGCTACTGTAATTAGTGGTGCTGTGAACACTGGGGTGCATGTATCTTTTCAATTTAGAGTTTTCTCCGGATATATGCCCTGGAGTGGGATTGCTAGATCATATGGCAACTCTGTTTTTAGTTTTTTGAGGAACCTCCATACTGTCTTCCGTATTAGATGCACCAATTTGCGTTCCTACCAACAACGTAGGAGGGTTCCCTTTCTCCACATCCTCTCTAGCATTTATTACTTATAGACTTCTTAATGATGACTACTTTGACCGGTGTGAGGTGATGTCTCATTGTAGTTTTGATTCACATTTCTCTAACACTTAGTGAAGTTGAGTATCTTTTCATGTGCCTGTTGGCCATCTGTATGTCTCCTTGGGAGAAATATCTGTTTAAGTCTTCTGCCCCCTTTTTGATTGGGTTGTTTGCTTTATTGTTATTGAGTTGTATGAGCTCTTCATATATTTACAAATACTGTTTTTAATGATGAATCACCAGAAGCACATTTTATTAGTCTAATAAGCTCTACATTAACATGCAAAGCTGACCTGGCATGAAAGTGATTTAGGGATAAAAATAATAGTAAATGATTGCTAGCATCAGGAGACAGTTTTCTAAATTATCCATTCATTTATACATTCAACATGTATTTGTTGAGCTACGACTGTATAGAATAGTAGCCGAATGGTGTTCTAGGCACTAGATATGCATCAATGAACCAAACTGAAAAAACCTCGAGCTCTTACAGATTTTTGAAGAGGTGGTCGTGGTGCCAGGAAGAAACAGACAAGCATATATGCAGCGTAATGATAAGTACTGGGAAGAAAAATACAGCATTACTGAAAAGTTAAGAAAACAAATAAACCTAGACCTATTCAACGTCAGGGAGTCAGAAAATTAATTTTTAAATCAATACGATAAATTTCACTCCTATGAATAGGTAAAAGAAAGTTGTTTTTTTTTTAATAGTGATAAATATCCTCACCCCAATCCATTCTCCAAAGAGTAACTAAAGGGAGTCGATGCTTCAGTGGCTTCCAGGGTCCCCTCACCTAGAACCCTCGTCAGAGGCTGCCCCATGCCTGCCTCCAGCCTTGATACCCCCATGCCTCTCCATACTCACTACATTTCAACCACATTGACCCTTTGTGTCGTCCTTGTTCCTCAAGCATACGGAGCTCAGGACTTTACACATATATTGTCATAGTTTGAATCTACCCCTTTACCCCATCCTACCCGTAAATCCAGCTAATTCCTGAATGTGATTTCTGCAAGGAAGCCAATTCTGGATGAAGCTCCCCTGCTCTCACTTTCCCAGCATCTTTACCTGTCCTTTTTGGAATTTATTACATGTAAAGTGTGTAATGACACATGCTCTGTATGTATGTTTTCATCATCTCTCTCTTTCATTAGCCTGCAGTCTCCGTGGGGCGAGGTGAGGTGGACACTAGAGGCAGCCGTTTGTCTCCTTGGCCAGTGAGCGTTCAGTGTCTTGCACCCTGCCTGACACGAATAAGCATTTAGAAAATCACTTCTGAGAGAAAGAATGAATTTCTATAAAAAATGTCCTAGGTTTACAACCCATAGTTTTATGTAACACATTGCAAAGTGGGTTCTGGTGGGAGCTGGTAATATCCTTTTAAACCATGTGACTGAGCTAAATCTAGTTGAATCTTTTGTTTTTAAATCTGTGTTACATACTGTTCCTGCCACAGACTCTGCTGGAAGTCTACTGCTTGCTTGTAGGCTCACAGTCCCAATGACAGATGTTTTTTAATCTTTGCTATTTGGCTTCCAAAATGGGTATATATTACTAACTCATGTATTCTCACCAACATTTAGAAAATGACCCTGGGGGCTGTGCTCTGAGAAATCAGATACTTTCTGGGACCTGTAGCCATGGGAAAGAGGTTTTGAATGCTTTCTGGTGGGAAAAGCCATTTTATGCTTGGAACCATTGTTGAAAAGAAGATCCAATTGTGAAAAGCCACAGTTGTGTAAACTATTAAAAAATTCCAGGGAGCGACATAGATCAGGACTTTATTGTTTTATCCTCTTACTTCACGTGTGTGTGAAGGGCACACACATAGATGTGCATAAACACACAGTGTTGGTGATGTTTTCTGCTTCATTCCACATGAGAACTTAGAATGCTCCTAGAGGATGGGAAGAATCCTTTATCGATGCCTACCACATCCTACATCTCCATTGTGACACTTATCTATGTGTAGTAATAATTTATTTCCTTACCTGTCTCGCCAATTCTTTTAGAAGCAAGAAACTTTCATTTTTTATCCCCAAAACCTGGCCAACAAAAAGACAGTCCACAATAGACACTCAATTAATATTCATTGAATGTATCGCAGATTATAAATAAGTACCTATAATGGAAATAGCCTGAGCTGGAGTCAACCTTCCCTTGTCTATCTCAGCCAGGCAAAATGGAGCTCAGAAACCACTCAGGGAATTACACTGTCTTATGCAGCATCTTCTCCTTTAAAGCAACAACTAAGGTTTTCCCAAACCCAGAAAACCCCCAAAAGATTTTCCTACATGGATTTATGCCAGAACGATTCTGGTCCATTAGTTGGCAAAGAGGACTCCATAATAACTTCAGAGGGACTGTAAAATTCTATTCAGGATATAATGAAAGCTGCGGGGGATTGTGTGTTCATTTATCTTGAAGTAGGAAAGCTTGAATCCTCAAATAACAGGGTGTTGCCATATTAGCTTCCTCCAGAAAACTGAAACTTCAGCTGTGAAGAGAGCAGAATGGTCTGATTAGTATCAGAGCTGCTGGAATCTGCAAAGCCTCCGTTCTTAATTGGAGCTGCAAGATGCAGCTGATAACTTAAAGTCTCCCTCTGTGAGTTTCTGCATTCGTGGATGGATTCTGTTACTTTAGTGTTTTTGAGATTCCATATTCTAAAATCATTATTTAAAAATCTCAAATATAAGATAATACCATAGGTTGCCCTGTATGTAAGAATAAATAAATACAATAAAACAGTATATTAAAGAAAACAGAAAGAATAAAAGGAAGAAGGAAAGAAAAGAAAAAAGAATGGAAAAGAAAGGAGGGAGAAGAAAAGGACAAAGGAAGCAAGGAAGGAAGGGAACTATTAGAATATTTGATAGACCTCCTCCACAACGCAGATGTTTTTGTATGTGCAGTATTTCAGTGTCCTTCCTAGGTACATACAATGCCTTTCTTTTTTATTAGCACGGCTGCCGCTGCTGTTGCTTGCAAAGAGGTTCACAAATCAAAATAGACTCAGTTAGCTTTTCAATAATTCTAAAATATGGGGGAACACTGCCAGAGAAGGACAGCACTCCAGTATCCTAAACAAGGAGTCTTGTTAGCAAAACAAAGTATGAATTGCTTAGAGATAATCCCCCCGGGTGGTAATTCCACTGGGTGCCTTCTGTGGCGGCACATGCTCTTTCTCCTCTACGGAGCAATGCCATAGAACAGGCTATGTCAGAAGAAATAGGAAAAAAGTTGCTTTCTTGAAACATTTCTTCTTCTAGATTTTTCTTTATGTCCACATGATTCATACCTCTTGGTTCTTAGCCTGGAGCACGTAGTGCAACCAGGAAATGAGGAAGCTAGAGCTGGCTGTGAATAATGAATGGGCCACATCAGCAAAAGTCTATATACACACTCAGTAGCAAAGGCGGGTGCAGAGTTGCAGGCCAGCATTTTTATGAATTTTTTCCATTCTCCTCTTTCTCTCAAAGGAAACCAGGAAAACAAGAACTAGCAAGAGCTTGACAAACGCCTGGCTTTGAATTGGAGACCATTCGCCTGCCTATTGCTTCATTCCTGGAAATTTCACTGCAACTAACTAAGGTACGTGGGAAAAAAACAGAAACTTTGATATGTTTTGTTGATGAACTTGTGATATGTGGAAGAAGAATGCATTTGTGCGGAAAATTGGAGGACTGTATCTCTTACTTCAAAAGAATGTTTAGTATTTGTCATGTCTTTTGAAATTATTACTAGTATTAACGCCCTCGACGTGCTAGTTTAGTTGATGGGGCACTGGCCACTTATATAACATTTTGCTTCCTCCCACTCTCGTTTTGTACTTCATCAAATCCAAAGTTGTCATGGTTCGTTATCTGTAGATGACCTTGAGCAGCCTTGCATTCTAAAAGAATATGCCATAGCATCTGCCTCTGTGCTTTTGTGCCCTGCTGTACGGATGATATTTTAGCAACAATATTGGGTAAGGGGTGGGAGTGGAGGCAGATTTGTCTCAGGCTGATGTTTCTTTGTGCCATACTATGCCTTACTCTTTCCTATATGCCTAATTCAACAATGAAGTACATATATCACATTGTGACTATTACCTATGTTAGAGTACATAATCGGGGTTGTAAAGTATCTGCTTGAATGTCCCAACTAATGAATTCCATCAAATTCAATTGTCATTCTTAGACTCTTCATTAACCAATCAAATTGCTTCTTTGTTCTGTCATTTCTAACACCCTTTCCCTCGGCATAACCACAATTCTCTGAAGTAAATTGGAGGTGATTAAATTATCTCACTAATCATTATTGGGAGTCTCATGTTACTGAAGTTTTGGATTTCTAAAGAATCGTCTTTCACATGATTCTCATTGTATATAGGAGAAATAATGTTATAGTATGAGGCTGTGTCTTGAACTTTATTCTGCTATTTGCATCTTAGTTTCTTCCTGAGGAAGTTGGCTACAATAGTAGGTCTCTGATCCTAAAATCATACAGAAATAAACCAACTATACACTCCTATAAATTCACCATCTTATTAAATAAATCTGTCCAGTAGGCTTGTGTTGTAACACAGTTCTTCACCTTTGGGGAATGAACCATTTGAATGCTGGAAGTTCCTCTTATCTCTGATGCAGTATGATTTTACAGGATCACAGTTGCTATTGCTGAAACATGTTTTTTGCTAATTTTTATAATTTCCTTACATAGATTATTAAAACAAATGAAGTGGTTCTGAAAGTGCATATTACCTAGAATCAAAAGTTTCTTTCTTAGGCAATAATTGTCAGTGCTAATATATAATGGTTATTTCAATCATTTTATAATGAAAGGCACAGCTGATGATCTGACAGTGTGGTTCTTACCATACAGTTCTTAAAATATTCCCATTTTATACTCTTCTACTTTGTATTTTAGAAACAGTTTCATCTTCTACCCTGCAAATATTTTGAGAAACATCTCAAAATGTAACCTGAAGCCAACCTAAGAAAATTTCTATTCCTGGGTTCCATGCCAGACGTACTTAATCAGAATCTTTGTGAATGGGCTTTAGAACCAGCATTTTAAATATGTATATCAGATCATCCCAATGCACTCCAAAGTTTAAAAACCACTACTCTATAATATGACAGCAAGGAAACAGCCAAGCGGAAAACATTTTAAAGCTATAGACATATAATTAATATAAAAATATTGAAAATAAATTAGGATTTTGACTTTTTTCCTACATATTTTTATTTCCTAGGAGTGTACAAAGGACTTTAGACTGTTTCTTTCCCCTTTCATTTGAGTCGTAAATATTTTGAAATTAAAAATTAAATGTTAAAGATGTTAAGGGTATGACTATCAATTGAAAAGTTTCCCAGAGTTGCCAAATAATAAATGATCTCATAGTAAAGGGTATTAAATTCATAATTTCTACAATTATTTTCACATTTAAATCTTTAGTTTTACAAAGCTTTCTAAATATCAAGTCATTCTTTCAATATTAGATATGTCTAGTAAGCATCACTTCTTTAAGAATTCCAGCCTGTACTTCTGTTATGGTTTCTACTCATACAAGTCCTGTGGGTGTCAAATTTTCAAAAGATAATTTATTGGTACAGCTAAGTAAAACCTTCTGGCTAAGGGTATCCCATTTATTCATAAGTGAGTATTTTTCTTTTATCTAATTTTAGTAAGGGAATTTCCTCATAGCTTTATTTTTAACGCAAAAATGTCAGACATTTTGCCAACTTAATAAGCCAAACTCTGAAGTATACATTTAAGTTAGAAGGGACAAAGAACTTTCTTCTGAACCATGAAACGACAGAATATTGTGATTACCTCTGGCACTGAATGAGGGCAAAAAGTAACATCAGATTTAGTAGGAAAACTGCAGAGACTGTTTGACCCATAAAATTAATTCTTGCTTCCTATCTTGTAGAATCCACTGAGACAAGGGTCTAAAAGGGGAAAATGCTCAAAATCTTTAGGTTTTCAGGTGTACTTACTTTATAAAAGTGTCCTAAAATAGTTGGAATAATTGTCTTCCAAATTCATACGAATCTTTTTATAAATAAAAATATTCTCGGTTTTCAACTGGTTTTAAAAATCACATTTACAATACAGGCAGGCACTAATTTCAATTGGATTTTATTTCAAAAGTTTAATTTATAAGTTAAATATTTAGAACCCAAAATGTTTTCACACAGAAACGATGTTATAAATGATGTTAGATGCACATTCGATTTTTTTTTAAACATGTTGGGGGTAGGAGTTTATTAATTAATTAATTTATTTTTGCTGTGCTGGGTCTTCGTTCCTGTGTGAGGGCTTTCTCTAGTTGTGTCAAGCGGGGACCGCTCTTCATCACGGTGCGCGGGCCTCTCACTATCGCGGTCTCTCTTGTTGCGGAGCACAGGCTCCAGACACGCAGGCTCAGTAGTTGTGGCTCATGGGCCTAGTTGCTCCGTGGCATGTGGGATCTTCCCAGACCAGGGCTCGAGCCCGTGTCCCCTGCATTAGCAGGCAGATTCTCAACCACTGCACCACCAGGGAAGCCCCACATTCAATTTTTTTTAATCCACAAAATTATAGTCAAATTATATGATTTGTAAAAAAAGAAAAAAAGAGCTCTAAAGTGGAAAATAGTAGAAAACAATACTATGGGATTCTAAAAAGTAAACCAATTGAACAAAATATTTTTTTAAATTCTTATTTACTTTGAATATCGACACTAAAGAAAAACAAGTTTGGTTATAAAGTAAATGAGAAACTGAAAGAGAGGGTAGGATGTTTTTGTAAAACACAGAGAAACTGGTTATAACATGAGCAGTATTCTCTTGAGCAGAGGAAAAGTAGATGGAGGGAAGAGGTGCAGCCCAGAGATAGAGCTTAAGGGGCAAGTGGTCTCAAATACAGGTTGCCAAGCAGTATTAAACTATTAAATAGACAGGATGCTCATTAATGTTCATGTTTATAGCTCAAGGAAACAGGTGCATTCAGTTATTTTTAAATGAATAGATACATATTGTAGGTACACATTCATTTAGAAAGCAGATGAATAGAGGAAGTGTTTAAGCAGAGACAGCGAGCATGAATGCTAGTTCAATGGACACCAAGGAATGATGGAAAGAGAGAACTGGTGATCTCACAGCCTTCTACCAACAGCTTTTTCTCTGAATGACTCAAGTCACCACTCAGGGTTTTATTGTACCCCACTTTCTAAGGAATTCTATCCTCTGTGTTTTTCAAAAAGTTCAGCATCATGTTCAATTGGATCAAGTTTACCTATTTGCTGCATTTACCCCTACAGGTGTTTCTTTAATTTGCCAAATATTTCTTGAATATCTACTGTGTTTTAGGCACTTTGCTAAATTTGCTACTTTTAGCCCAGACATTAGACCAAAAAAAATATTTTGTTCCATTTGAATTTTAGCATTTTCTGTTTTACTATTTCTCTTTCGTTCTATTCATTAAATTTGGATGGTTTGAAAAAACAGTCAGCACCTGTACCTGGCATGGAGGACAGGAGTCTGAATAGCCCAGGGAATGAGGCCCAAGTAAGGGCTTATCTGTCTTATTCTTCCTCTGTTCTTTGGATGTCAAGGAAGTCTTAGCAGCTCTGAGTCCCCTTTACCTTCATTTAACCTAAGGAACAAATGGTAGAGGTAGAAAAGCAAACAAACTAAAACTCTTCATTCAAAGAAAAATTGATAATTTCAAAATAAAGGCCTGTAATAGTTGACATCTCTTGTTTTGGTCAAGCCTCACTACTAGGCTAATCTGCAGTGTAAGAAACAAGAAGTTAGATGCCTTTCCTAGAAAAAGGGCCTGTAATACTTCATCAGTTCTAATTTTTAGTAAAATAAAATGTCTAAAAGAAAAGTTTCCAGAATCTCTATTACCGTTGAGGTTGAGGCACAACAGAAGTTATCATGTAGGCTCCTAAAATCCCTCTTCACTCTGGAAATTCCACTAGGAAAAAAAAAAAATGGTTCATTTTCCATTGAAGAAAGTTTTAAAGATATTTTTCAATGTAAAGCGCCCTTCTTTTCCATTCCATTCTCAAGAAGCAAGAGTAAAGGGTAATATGGAGTATTGGCAACATTCAAATGAGTCCTAGGACAGGAATGGTCAATGCCTGGGTTGAGTTATCTCAGTCTCTACTTCACAGCTTTCAAAAACTACTAGGAAAACCTGGGCTTAATGAGACAACAATGGTATTGCCACTCAGCCTTGTTTGAATTTCCCAATTGCTTTTGTTCCCTCATCCCTTTGAAGTGATGCTTCAGAATTGCTTGACCAGTCCTATATCACCAGTTATCTTCACACGTAAGCTTGTTTGATGTTTCCTACACTTAGGTTTTCAATCAGTATATCTTCGTCCTCTACTTTCCCTTAGCCCAGCAAACCTTGTTCATCGTGGAGCCTGGGTTCACACTTCCTATGCCAGTCAGCACTTCCTATGCCAGTCAATCTTCCAAGCCGTGTGTCCAGGCCCCTGTTCTATGGAGATTTCATGTTAGTGGAGAAACAAACAAGAAACAAGAAACAAACACATAAATATTCAGACCCACTAAAATAGTGATCATCCAGTAACTCTAATCATATTCTTCTCTGCATTTTTTTCCTCCAAGTTGTTTCCAGTCAATGATCCTACTCTTTTTAATCTCACTGATTCTTACTGTTGTCAGTTATGCACTAAAATCAATCTGGTCCACTTACTTTAAGTCTTTTTAGTCTTTATACCTCCTTAAATGAAATGTATAAATTTGCATATTAGATAAAGCTATATTGCCTGAGAAATCTAATCCATATAGCTAGGCCTAAGTAATGCCGCGGTGGCTACACTGTGGCCATTATGGAATCTAATACCCCACAACCCAGGCCACCAAAGGCATCATTTCTGATCCTGAGATTTTTCTTAATTACATTTCCCAGTGACTAAGTGTCCTGTTCTGGGATACATCAGAATAAATCTTTTGCTCTGTTGTTCTATCTGGCAAAGTAACTTCACTATGGATGAAATTGGACTAGCCACTTTTAAATTCAATAAGGATTGTGTGTGTGTATCTAGTCAATATAAAAGAATAGACTTTCGAGAATTCATTGTGGTAATAGGAAGGAAAATTACCTACTTGAAGATATTGGATGTAATTCAGGAAATAGATGATAAGAAAAGAATACATAGCAATTTGTGAGAATGATGCACTATTTAAGAAGAGATAAACCAATAGGCTGAAAACGTTATAGAAATTGGACATTCATTCTTAACAATTTTCTTTACACTTATTATCACTTAAAAATAAACTAATAACATTAAAATGCAATATTTAATGAGAGAAGAACCACTCTAATAATAAAAATGATTTTTACATCTGCTTATGCTGATACTTATTTCAGTTTAAAAATGTTTTATGGAGAAGTTAATACTTTTTATTGTAATTTAATAAAAGCAAAAGTTGTGTTGCTCTCATTAGTTTATTTAGGGTTGATTATCTTTTTTATTTGAAAATATTTTTGCCAATTTTAAGGCACTTAAAGAATCTTCACTTTGCCATACGTTAAACTCCCTAAGCAATGTGCAGCTAAACATATCTTAAACATATATACCCAGGAGAATAATACAGTTCACAGGAACATCGAAGAGAACTTGATAGAATCTTCTAGAAAAACTGAACCAGAAGGAAATGTATAAAATAGATGAAAGGATATTTTCAAAACCCAGTAAGAATGTGAGGTCACAGGGGGATATGTTGAAGGACATAAAATTGTTTCAGGTGCAATAATAATGAACTCCAGAAAGCTATCCTTTTCCTAACATTGTGAAATTCACACAGAACTATGTGAAGCATTGTCTCATTTCACTGTATGCATCTAGGTTAATCACTGATTACTAATTTGTTTCATATCTGAGATGAAGCATTTACCACCTCTTGTTCATACATACATATCTATAGTATTATCACTATAAATATTTCTAAATATGTAGATCAACAGCACATTAAAACCCTGAAAATCCTCAAGCGTCAGAAAAGAAGGAGAGCTCGAAGGCAGAGTAGAAAGACGAAGAGCTGATGTCATGACTGAGTAGGGAGAGGTCGGTCCTTTATCAAGTCTCTAATGACTACAGGACTTGGGTCTAAGCAGGTTCGAGATCTGGAACTGAAATTCTCACATAAATTCAGGATCGGCGAAGAGCTGCTTCCTTCTTGATGAAGCAGCAAGAAAATTGCACCCACTGATCCAGGGAAGTGAGTAGAGCTTATCTGCCTAGGAACCTAGATGAAATACAGGGAAAAAAATAGTTCTACTGTGACAAATCAAATCACCAGGCTTTGGCATATGTCAGTATGGGGCTTGAATGTATATTATTCACAGTGCATGAATCCTCCAAATGTAATTTATATAAACTAATGGGAACCTACAATTCTGTATGGAAACATGTCTGAACCAGGACACACAGTACTCTTTAAGAAAAAAAAAAAAAACTAAAATGAGTTTACAATTAAATGAATAATGATAAAACCACACATGAGAATTATCCAACATAGCAAAGCATAATGAGGCACCATAAGCAAGAGCATTCAAATCCTAAAGTTTTGAGATAGCTTAACAATATGAAAAAAAGCATAAACGAATCATTTAAAAAATTATAAAAGTAAAGAAGGAAGAAATAGAAACCAACAGTAAGACACTATGAAAACAGATTAGCAGATCTGAAAAAGAACCAAATACTCATAGAAAAGAAAAATATAGTTTTCAAATTAAAAAATTTAATGAAAACTTTTAGGATGAAAAGAGAAATGACCTAAGATGATATTAATGGACTGTGAATTACATCTGAAGAAATTTTCTAGAATGAGCACAGAATGTTAAGAGATGGAAAACTTAAGAGACATAGAGGAATAAAATGAGAAAGCACACCAATATCTATTAAGAATTCTAGATGGTTAGTTACAAGATAATAGCCGAGAATTTTCCATATTTGAAGAAAGCCATTAATACCATATAGAAAATCATTCCCAGCCACAAACCAGATAAGGAAAAACAAATTCAAACATAAACATTTTACCAAAGCCACAGAACTCCAAAGATAGTGCAAGATCTTAAAAATCAATTAGAACGACCAACATATAAAGGAGCAAGGAAAAAATAATAGATATCTCGTCAACTACAATAGACAAGATGACAGTGCAAAAAATAATTTCATGTGTTGAAGGGAAATAACTAGCAAGTTCCATATTTATATTCCATATTTATATAAACTATGAATTGATTTTGCTGTCATTATTTTTCAATAATGACAGCAAAATCAATGTACTTTTTCAGAAAATGATTAAAGAAGTTCACCACTCATAAATAATTTTGAGTAACAAAATATATATTATCTGCATTTTGGTGAAACCCTGGTTTTCACCCTTGAAAACTTGGTTATTCTAGGATTCACTAAACTAAAAAGACATCACTGGGCTTCCCTGGTGGTGCAGTGGTTGAGAATCCATCTGCCAACGCAGGGGACACAGGTTCGAGCCCTGGTCTGGGAAGATCCCACATGCCGCGGAGCAACTAAGCCCGTGTGCCGCAACTACTGAGCCTGCACTCTAGAGCCCGCGAGCCACAACTACTGATTCTGCGTGCCACAGCTACTGAAGTCCGCATACCTAGAGCCCATGCTCCACAACAAGAGAAGCCACTGCAATGAGAGGCCCGTGCACCACAACGAAGAGTAGCCCCTGCTCATGGCAACCAGAGAAAGCCTGCACACAGCAACCAAGACCCAACGCAGACAAAAATAAATAATAAATAAATAATAATTTTTTGAAAAGACATCATCAATAGCGTATTGTTACAGACCAAGTTCATTGCTGACATATCTTTATGTGTCAAAAGGTTGAAATTTTAATAGCATAAGAGAGGTGCCTTTTTGATAGATAGTTAAGTAGCCTAAAATACAGAAACTGCACTGTCCTGATCATTTACTTCTTCAGTTAGCTAGTATGTAACATTGCCATTCTTCTGAACAGGAACTTCAAATGTAAAACCTTTATGTTCTCCTAAAATCATTGTTATCATTCTCGACCCATCATTAAATGTAAACTATTGCATTTCAAAATGCACATCCAGACATTTAAATGTGTACACATGTAAATGCTTATCTTGCTCAACTATTCTGTAATAGTGTGAGAGATATATAAATAATCAACAGTTAAACCTATAAACCATCTTTGTGCCAAGCACACTTAGTAATTATAGAATAGCTGAGCTAGAGATAAAAAAGACTGTAGGGGTAATTGGAGTAAGTTCTTGTCAGACAGCTTATGATAATTAACAACTTCTTCATGTAATAAAGTGACTCTGTGAAGAAGATGGAAGGGCACTAGGAACTAGCATAGGAACAGACCTAATGACTGAGGGGTTTAGCAAGAGTGTGGTTTTACCCAGGACAAAGCCTTAAGAACTAGAGACAGACCAAATACTAAGACAAAGAAATTTGCATTAGTAACTTATCTACCCCTTAAATTAGATAAAACATTCACAGATCAATTATACCCCTACTTGTGCCTGTGATGTTTTCTTATGCCCTGGACAGAATTTACTAAGATAATTAAAAACTCAGGGCATCCTATCCATACAATGATATATAAACATTCTCATTCTATTTAATTCTTGAAGCTAATGTGTTTATTTATTATGATGATCAGAAATTAGGAAACATAACGGATGAATTTAATAGGAAAGTATTAAAACATATTCATGAAAGGAACATACTACAAAGACGAATTAAAATTTGCTATCAAATATGTAGAAAATTAGATGGAGTTTTTGGTTTAAAACAGCTGAAGAGCTGGCAATATGCTACTATTAAAAACCAGCATTATTCTAAGATATTCAAATAGAAACATAAGAATATTGCTGGACAGATCACTGTATTAGAGAGCCTAGTTCTAATTTAGATCCATAATTGAAACACAACATCAAGAACTAATACAAGGACTGACATATACACACTACTATATAAAAAACAGATAACTAATAAGGACCTACTGTATAGCACAGGGAACTCTACTCAATACTCTGTAATGGCATATATGGGAAAAGAATCTAAGAAAGAATGGATGTATCTATATGTATAACTGATTCATTTTTCTGTACACCTGAAACTAACACAACAGTATAAATCAACTCTGATCTAATAAAAATTTTAAAAATAAAGATTTAACAGAGGGAACTATATTCATTATCCTGTAATAAACCATAATGGAAAAGAATATGAAAAATAATATATTTGCATAACTGAATCACTTTGCTGTACAGCAGAAACTAACACAACATTGTAAATCAACTATACTTCAATAAAATATATTTAAAAATAAAAGAATTAAAATAAATTGAGAAACAGCAACAAAACTAAAATTATTTAAGGTTTGAGACATCACCTTGTCAGAAAAGACTAAAGAAATTTCAAGATGTTAAAATGAGAAAAAGAGAAGCATCAGATGTGGATTTAAAGTAAATATAGGCCATTACAAGAAAGGTCAGACACCAAGGCCCAAAAGGGAGAAAAGTGTTTAAATTGTCGGAAAGAATAGCAGATGAGATGATGTGATGTTCTACAGAAGAGAATGTTGAAATTCTGTTCTTGAATTTATTGAAAAGACAGAAATTTGTCTTTTGTGAAAAATTTTATACAGTTCTGCCTGACAGTAAAGAAATACATGTTTATAACACTTCCCAATTCTCGTATATGTATATTGATAGATAAGTTTTGACACTGTATTTGGAAGGCTTAGGGTAATCAACCCAAAGGTTTCCTGAAGTAGAAGCACAACATTACAATTTTCTAGGTGATAAGTTATTTTATGACTTTGTTATTACATTGAATGAGCAACAGGAGAGTCCAAAAACATAATCTTCCCCCACCCCCAAAAAAAATCCGTTTCCAAAATAACTCCTGTCAAGATGGCAGCCAAGTCCAGAGAATGACCAGATTAATCGTTTGGGTTTCGTGGTTGTTTTGATGTTGTATAGAAGGAGAAATGATCATTCTGTGATGGTATTCAAGGAAGTGCTCCTACAGAGATAGAGTCATCCGCTCACCATCCCTCACAAACCCCCTTCATAAAATGGGAACATTCCAGGTGGAGGACAGATAATAAATTCTGTATGTTATTTTAGAATTTTTAATTCTAAAAATATTGGAGGTTTTTATGTACTGCTGTTTTACTTCTGAGTATAAATGTAAGGAAATTGTTTTATAATTTAGACCCTTGAATAAGGCTTATAAACTGATATATGGTCATTATGCTTCAAGTTTATTTTGGATGCAAAATGTCTTACAGAATCTACTGAAATCAACAAAGGAAATAATTTCAAAAAGTGTTCATCCAATAGAAATTCTCTGTGGTTAGGAAAATTTACATTAATCTATTTTTACTTACCGACACCCTCGTTCTTTTCTTTATAAAAGCACCTTTGGGGGAAGGAGAAAATTTAAAAGAACACAAAGGGAGGAAAAATTACATAAAACTTTAAAAATTGTATGGACTCCTGCCTGCTTTTCACATGGACTACTGTCTTACACTTATTTAATCTTCTCTGATTGCATTATGTTGTGAATGGGCAGGGTAGTGTTTTCCCACCAGTTTCTTTTATACAGGCAAGAATTTTCAAACCAAAAATCTAACAGTTTGTGTTTTTATTTTATTAATTAATTTATTTATTTATTATTTATTTTTGGCTGCATTGGGTCTTTGTTGCTGAGCCAGCGTGGATTTCTCTAGTTGCAGCGAGTGAGGGCTACGCTTCATTGCAGTGTGCCGGTTTCTGATTGCGGTGGCCTCTCTTGTTGTGGAGCTTGGGCTCTAGGCGCGCGGGCTTCAGTAGTTGTGGCTTGTGGGCTCTAGAGCGCAGGCTCAGTAGTTGTGGTGCACAGGCTTAGTTGCTCCGCGGCATGTGGGATCTTCCCGGACCAGGGCTCGAACCCGTGTCCCCTGCATTGGCAGGTGGATTCGTAACCACTGTGCCACCAGGGAAGCCCAGTTTGTGTTTTTATACTGAAAGAAATGTCTCTGGTGAATAGGGAAGATGATTTATATGCATACATCTGACCTTATAAAAAATAATCTTTGTTTTTCCCATAAAGTTGAATTTATATTGCTATCATTTATTCCAGTTTCTTTTTATGTATCTCTAATACACCATTTAGTTTGTAGATCTTTGATACTTTAGAACATATGACAGTTTAAATAAATCTATTGTATTTTTCCAAAATTTTTTTACGTTTGTAGTTTTTCTTTTTCTAAAAAATGAAACAAATAGTTAATTACATGGTTACAACAATTTTTGCAAAGTTTCAGCTAACACATTGTAATGACTAAAAATTGCCTCTGCCTGTTATTTATTGTTCAGAAAGTAAAATTTAATTGTATTGATTAACAGTTCTATGAAGAGTAAAAGTTATTAGGTTTCTAATACTTACAGTTCTTTTTTATATATAATGAAATTCAGATTTCTTCTAAAAGGGAAAAATCACTCTTCCACAGTAAGAAAGGCTTTCTATTCGTATCCTGAAACTACATTTTTTAGCTTGTGGAATATAAATCATCCACTTGCTTGGTATGAACGCAGAAATTTAGTTCACAAAACTGAATATATATTTGTTCATATGTCTCTTTATAATAAGATTCTGGACTGTGATGAGTGGTTTTTCCTTCATGTTTTCCATACACACATGAAGGATTAAATACATAGCTTTCTTTTTTCCAAAAATGCCATCAGCATTATCAGTTTCTGAATATAGGTGGAAAACTGCCTCAGTGTTTCTGATATTTCTTTTTTCAGAAAAAACCACAATGCAGAATGAATAAATACTAAAATTTTATAAAGTGTGATCATGAAATAACAAAACTTCTTTTTTTCAAAAAAGCTCATGTACTGAAATTTATATTCAAATGAATGTCGTCCTTCACTGTGGTCACCTTGGATTTCAGAAATGCTGCTGCTCTTCAGAGTATTTTGTTAACACGTTTTGGGGTCTGTCTTTAGAGCCAGTTTGTGCACCAGGAAGCATTCCTCAAAGAACACTAGGAAGGCAGACACCATCCATGTCTGCTACAGGAGACATTGGCTTTAAAGTCACATGATCATGGCAAATGTGAAGGCAGACTTTCTGAAATGTATGTTTCTTCCTTTCTTTCTTTCTTTCTTTCCTTCTTTCTTTCTTTCTTTTTCTTGCTTTTGTGAATATATTTATTTACATTTTTCAAAAGCACTAAGTCTACAGCCCTAAGATACTCAGAATGACTTTCTGTGCTTCCTTTGACCTGAGATGTTTCTTTTAATAAGTTTGTGCCGTCTTCAAGCAAAATAGGCATTCATAAATTATATTTTTATTTTAAATAGTACTCTTTTTTTCTGGACAGAAAGATATATCTATCACTTAGGAGGAGGGATCTGAGGCTGATGGAATCATGAGATCACATGTTGGTTAAAGAACTTCTTAGGCTATGCCCAGAACACTGGATTCTTTAAGATATTAAAAAAAAAAGAAATCAAGAAACACAGATTTTTCAGGCTAGATGAAGGATTATGGGCTCATTGTTTTACTCATTTCTTATTATATCATTTAGTTATATCCTTATCCTGGACAAGTATATAAGGTCCTTACTAGAACCCATAGGACTATACATGACCTGCCCCTGCTACTGGTCTTTAATGGGATATAAAACTTTACCAGAGCCTATAGTACTCTGCATATCTAATTACTGTTTAATATTCACTTTGCATTAGGGATTTATAAAATGGACCCTAAAAAGCCAGTATATACCAGGCCCACATGGGTTCACTAGTGTATTTGACCAAACATTTAAGAGAGAAATTATAGCAATTCTCTAAAATCTCTTCCTAACTCATTCTGAGGCCCACGTTACCCTAATACCAAAACTAGAAAGACATTACAAGAAAAGAATATTGCAGACCAATATCTCTCATGAGCAGAGATGCAAAAATCCTCAACAGGAGCCAGCCCATGAGCTATCATGCCAGGTGAAAGAGGTAATGGAACTGTGGAGGGATGTTTCACCTTCTATTACAAACTGTTCATTTATTCAACCAAAGTTTACTGTTCTGAGTACTATCCTATGTGGTCGAGAAGTCAGACTAGTTGCCATCCCCCATTCAGTCAGTCACTTATCAATTAACTTATCCAACAAGTATTTCTTGAACATCTACAAGGTGTCAAGCATTATACCTGGTACTGGGGAATGTATCAGTGAGCAAAATAAACCAAACTCCTGCCCTCGGGGAGCTTATGTTCTACTGGGGAAACAGATGACAAACAAGATATACACATAAGATGTAAAACATGTTAGTGACATGTGTTAAGGAGGAAATGTGAGTGTAACATGTATGTGGGGGTGAAATGTATATAGGTTGTTCAGAGATGGCCTCACTGAGAAGATGACTTTATGTAGAACCCCAAAGGATGCAAGGGAGAGAGTCTTGACAACATCTCCTGGAAAAGAGAAGGTAGAAGGAACAAGGAAACAAAATAACTAGGAGGCCAATGAAGGGTGAGAGAAGGGATGTGCTTGGTGATAAAGTTGAAGAGTTAGGTGGAAACCTGGTCACGCAGGGCCTTGTGGGAAATGGCAGGGAGTTTGGATTTTATGCCAAGTGTAATGGAAGACCGTTGGAGGGTGTTCAGTGGGAAAATGCCATGCAATGACTGACTATTCTAGAAATTCATTCCTATTTCTGTGGAGAATGTATATTTAGGTGTCAAAAGTACAGGCAGAAAGACCAGAAGGAAGTTATTGCAGCAGTGCAGGTGAGAAAGCTATCAGAGGGTTAGTAGCTTTGATTAGGCTCATGGAAGTATAAAGGGGAAAAGTAAAAAGACTTGAGACATATTTTCAAAGTAGAACTTATATGACCTGTTGATAGATTGGTTATGGAGAATAAGAGGAAAAAAGTTAAGAATTATCCTAGATTTTTGCCTTCAACAGCTTGGTAAAGTCATTCACAATGATGGGGATGATCCAAAACAGGATCCAATAAGGGAGGATAAATAGAGTTTTATTTTTTACATAGTAGGTTTGAGATTCTCATTGGACTTTCAAGGGATGACAAAAAGGCTCAGGTGCAGGAGGCTGGGCCCCAGGAGAAATGACTGGGATGGAAATATCAAAAGAAGATTTGTATTAACTAGGATGCTCTCAGCAGCAAATTAAAGAACACCTTACCAGAAGCTGCTTAAAAATAAATATTACTGACATTTGTTTTGTCACTTTACCATGTCTGTTTATTAAGTTTAATTTTAGAGTTAGATAACTCAGCAGATAATTGTTGTAAAAACCCTGGGTCAGCCTCTATGAGAGTCTCTTGGCCTGGCCGCCAGGTATGCAGTGTCAGTGCAGCCATCCGAGCATCATGTCTTCAAGTGGCAACAGAGAAAGCAGGGTAAAGGAAAGAAGAATGTGCAGCCAAAAAGTTAGCTCTCTCTTCTGATTGGGGAGCAAAATTTTTTCCAGAAACTTACCAACAGATTCCCCCATGTCTCTTGTCCAGAGCAATATCAAATGCCCACCCCTTGCAAAAGGAAATAGTATTATCTAAATTGATAAGACAAATGTGTCATTTCTTATAACCAAGATTCCATCATTAATTTTAAAAAAGCTAGGCTGTCTAAGGAAGGTAACCATCCATGTCTACTACAAGAGACATTGGCTTTAAAATCAGGACAAATGATGTCACCAAAAATATATCCACTGTACACTCAAAATACTTCACCCTCTCTCTACAATACCCTTTTTTAAATGGCCACTGGAAGAACGAAATCTGGAGTATCACATAAAAATTAGTTGCTTCTGGAAGTGAAAGAAAACCATAGCCCAACAAACTTAAGCTGGCTGTAATGAGGATTATCTCTCATCACAGATGAGAATTACACACACACACACACCATGATTTCCAGTAACTTCATGTTTCTTGTTAGCTTAGGGAAAACCACAGCCTAAAATATCATAATCTTACATATATTTATTGTGGACTTAAATTCAGCAGACCTGGATAACAGCCATTTTACCTTCATGAACCATGACTGTCTCCTCTCTGGGCTTTTGCTCTTGCCCTGCCCATTCTACCTGGAAATCACCTCCCTTAGATCTTTACGGGGCCAATCAGTTCTCATTATTTGGATGAGAATGTCATTTTCTTAGATCCTCTTACCTTGACCACTTTACTGAGAGCAGCCATACCTGTACCAAGTCCCTCCATATTTAATACATATTTAAATAACTGCTTTTAATGCACAGAAGTTATCCCTAACTGAACATTGTATATATTTTTGCTTGGACCTATAAGATGTTTCTTCCCCACCCTTAATTAGGTCAAGGACATCTGCTTTCTTCTCCATGGGCTCTCAGCACCTATGACAGCGCGTGCTATGAGATACATACTCAGTCAAGATTCATTTGTGCATCTGTAAATGAGGATACTTTGAAAATAACGGGCCTATATGATCTTTAAGAATACATATAACATTTATATTCTGTGATTCCTGAGAAGATTTTTTTTTGAGTGACATGTGTTGGAAGTTTTTTTTTTTTTCCCTGATTAGGAAAATAAATTATATCTAGAAATCATTCTTAACTCACTGTTCTATTAGTGCCTATGACTTAGCTGACCTGCTTCTTTCTTTGAGAGACTTTTTTCCTTTTAATCCACATTTTCTACTTCAAAATATAGGATGAATAAAAGTACATGACTGTGTTTTCTTAGACATAGTAGTTGGTTAAAGTGGGCACTAAATGCAAGAGGAACCACTCGTGAAACTTTTTCATACGGTAGTAATCATTTATGTGCATATTCATGTTTATACTTGTAGGCTCTTAACCTATGTGCTCCAGTGCCTCTTAATTTGGAAATGAAATGTCTTAACAGTGGCCTACAATTTTATACTATGTTTTTATAACTTTGAAATTAATCATTGGCCTATGAACCAAGATATAAATGAAAAATTTCCTGGGGAAAATACCTATATTTCTGGGCTTACAGGTCTAAAAAATATAAATTGGAATATAGAGAGGAAGAATAGCTAATATCACAAGGATTATTTGAATTGCCTTTGCTAAGTGACAGTAACTGAATTCGATATTAGAATTTTTCAGATGAATAAGATGTGATTAATGCATTTGAGTGTTCCACAGCCTAGCTGGAGATTATAGGTAGTGTGTGAAGTGAAATAAACAGGAAGGAGAACAGGATGTGTCTAGGATAAATGAGACCCAGAGAAAGAAAGTTTTATGAGAAAAAAAAATAGAGCTCAGATGTAAACATATCTGATTCAGAGACTGTGCTGGAAAATTAATGAAATCAGTAGGCAAAAGAGAGATTAAATCAGCCTAAGAGGGGGGATATAGAGATCTGTTAGACAATCAGAAATACTGGGAAGAGACTTAGAAAATTTACAGGAGAATGGAAGAAACTGAATTCCAGAAAATAAGTTTCTGGGTTTGTGCACCTTTAGTAGAGGGTCTCTGCTACTATTTGAACATGAGCTTGTGTACGTGACTGTGTAATGCGGCCTGTGAGCATTGCCTCACCTGTCGCCTCTATGAGTAGGGTTTATAGGTATTAACTGTTCATTTGTTTACTGAGAATCTCCCATATGCCAAGCACCCTGGCAGAGGCAAATAAAAGAGACCACTGTCCTCAAAAAGGTCATAATCTCTGATTGGGAGATAAGTATTAAATAAGCAACGTGATAAAATATACTTGCCACAATTTCCTATTATTGCAGGGTTTTTTTTTTCTTTCTTTCTGATGTCAAAAAGTAATCCAAGCAACCCACTGGCATTTAAATCATGTATATCTAGTTTACAGTGTCCTTCCTTACAGTTACTTTGTTCTATTTGTTCTGTTACAGAAAAAAACAGTGTGAGTTGATATCTACATGAGTTTTTAAGTACAAATTCTTATCTCTGTCTGCCATATCACACTGTGTTGTGAGAAGTCCAAAATTTAGGTTCTTTCTTAAATTTAATTATCTGGTACTTCCCTACAATAGTCTGTCTCTTATTGACATGTCAAATTTCATTTTGTTCACATATCTTTTGTGTATGTCTACTTGATACTGATAACAGTGGCTGGTGTAAGAGCTTATCTGCTTTTGATTCTGAAAATGTAATAAAGAAGGAAAACACAAAGGAACAGCCACATGTACTCGCTATTCAAGCATACATCCAACTTTTATATCAAACTAATATTGGGAGAAACGTGGGCTGCATGTTGCAACTCAGTCTCACTGGTATCAAAGACAGACACCAATGGCAAGGGACAGCACGTCTGTGACAAATGTGTAAAGGGATAAATTATTGCAACAAAGCACGTGAAAGCGGTCTTATGAGGATCTGTGTTTGACTTTTAGGTACAATAATTTCACGAATGTGTCCCTTTGTATTACGTTACCTTTGACTTCAGAATAACAGCATTTTTCTTACCTAACAATTTATGAATAAAAATGACATGAAAATGAGAAGAGACATTACCCCTTAGTGCTCCATTTACTCCATTTGAATAGATCTTAAATAATTATCAAATTAAAAAATATTTGAGGGAAAACATAGTATTAAAAGAAACGCCAAGGGCTTCCCTGGTGGCGCAGTGGTTGAGAGTCCGCCTGCCGATGCAGGGGACACGGGTTCGTGCCCTGGTCTGGGAAGATCCCACATGCCGCGGAGCGGCTGGGCCCGTGAGCCATGGCCGCTGAGCCTGTGCGTCCGGAGCCTGTGCTCTGCAACGGGAGAGGCCACAACAGTGAGAGGCCCGCGTACCACAAAAAAAAAAAAAAGCGCCAAGAAGTTATGTAGTTCTTGCCTAACTCTAGGCAGTTTTGAAATTAGTAAAGGCCTTCTAAAAAGGGAACCTTACATCTTATAGAAACACTTCCTTCTATCTAACTCAAATGCTTTATTTCTATAGTAACCCTATGTTTTCTTTTCCTTAGAAAATCAGTAGTAGAGTATCATGTCTTTTGGGTCTATAGCTAACACCAAAAACACTGTAGTTAATTAATGTAGATATTTTAAAATTGTGGACCCCTAGATAATTAATTTTGTTTCCCTGGACTTCACAGATGAAAGCAAAATTCAATGATGTGTAATTAGAAGAAAGGCAGAGTTAGTCCTTTTGAATCATTTTATGTGAAAGAAGATTTTCATCATTTATTTAAAATCATAAACCGACATTTTTATCCAAGAAAATTCTAGAGGAAACGTTTTGATTTTCAAATGTGATTAGAAAAACTCAGACATTCATCCTTGCCCTTTCTATGAACTCTTTCTCAGATTAACAAGTTTTCTTGATCTCATCATTTGGGGTGCTGTTTATAAAACTGATAGCTGTACATAAGCACTGAATCTTTTTATAGATTTTATAAAATCATGCTGAATTGTTTTGTGGATAAGTATGTTTGTGTCAAATTGATTTGGCTCTCTGTGGATTACTGTTTGAGGAAAAGACTGATCATTTTGTAGTGAGGGTCATTTTGTGAAGAGCCGTTATTTCCTGGAACCTTAATTTTGGGGCCCCAGAATGTAGACTTAGGGACCAGGCTCTTCACCAAAGTCATTGTTCTGTTCTTACCATTGCCCTTTCCCCAACTCAAAGTCACCCTTGTAGTCAGGAACATTCATTTACAGGGAAAAGAAACGAATAGCTCTTTCTTACCTATGCCCCAGAGCAACGAACAGCAAATATCACCTGAAAGTCACTGCAGATGAATGGAATATTCAAGTTTTAGAAGTGGTTATGTCTGGACCTGAATCTGCCTGTTCCATGTGACTCTGCACAAGGTGATTGACCTTTCCAGCACATTCCATCCAAAAACAACAGAATACACATTTTTCTCAAGTGCTCATGGAACATTCTCCAGGATAGATCATATCTTGGGTCACAAATCAAGCCTTGGTAAATTTAAGAAAACTGAAATTGTATCAAGTATCTTTTCCGACCACAACGCTATGAGACTAGATATCAATTACAGGAAAAGATCTGTAAAAAATACGAACACATGGAGGCTAAACAATACACTACTTAATAACGAAGTGATCACTGAAGAAATCAAAGAGGAAATAAAAAAATACCTAGAAACAAATGACAATGGAGACACGACGACCCAAAACCTATGGGATGCAGCAAAAGCAGTTCTAAGAGGGAAGTTTATAGCAATACAAGTCTACCTTAAGAAACAGGAAACATCTCGAATAAACAACCTAACCTTGCACCTAAAGCAATTAGAGAAAGAAGAACAAAATAACCCCAAAGTTAGCAGAAGGAAAGAAATCATAAAAATCAGATCAGAAATAAATGAAAAACAAATGAAGGAAATGCTAGCAAAGATCAGTAACACTAAAAGCTGGTTCTTTGAGAAGATAAACAAAATTGATAAACCATTAGCCAGACTCATCAAGAAAAAAAGGAAGAAGACTCAAATGAATAGAATTAGAAATGAAAAAGGAGAAGTAACAACTGACACTGCAGAAATACAAAAGATCATAAGACATTACTACAAGCAACTCTATGCCAATAAAATGGACAACCTGGAAGAAATGGACAAATTCTTAGAAATGCACAACCCTCCAAGACTGAATCAGGAGGAAATAGAAAGAAATATGAAGAAACCAATCACAAGCACTGAAATTGAAACTGTGATTAAAAATCTTTCAACAAACAAAAGCCCAGGACCAGGTGGCTTCACAGGCGAATTCTATCAAACATTTAGAGAAGAGCTAACACCTGTCCTTCTCAAACTCTTCCAAAATATAGCAGAGGGAGGAACGCTCCCAAACTCATTCTACGAGGCCACCATCACCTTGATACCAAAACAAGACAAGGATGTCACAAAGAAAGAAAACTACAGGCCAATATCACTGATGAACATAGATGCAAAAATCCTCAACAAAATACTAGCAAACAGAATCCAACAGCACATTAAAAGGATCATACACCATGATCAAGTGGGGTTTATTCCAGGAATGCAAGGATTCTTCAATATACGCAAATCAATCAACGTGATACACCATATTAACAAATTGAAGGAGAAAAACCAAATGATCATCTCAATAGATACAGAGAAAGCTTTCGACAAAATTCAACACCCATTTATGATAAAAACCCTGCAGAAAGTAGGCATGGAGGGAACTTTCCTCAACATAATAATGTCCTTTATATGCAGTAATTTAAAAGGGTCCTCCCAAAATCATTCCAAAGACAAAAACTGAAGGTAGATATGGTTCTCCAAACTATTCTGACTTCTAGTTTATCAGTGGCGTGAGGTTCTCTTAAGATATAACTTAAAATAGTGCCTGTTAAATGGCGGATGGTGACCTATTAGTGGGTCATGGAACCAAATTAGTGGTTTGTGACAAACATTTTAAATGGAATAAAATAGGACAAAAATCAAAAGTGTGTAAGTTACATCAGATGCAGTGAGGCTTAGTATTGCTTTGTGAAACAATTATGTATTCAGTTACATATTTGCATTGTGTGACTGAATTGTGCTATAAAACGTATTTCTTACCGATGTCATTGCATTAAGTAAAGTAGCTGAGCTGTAGATGTCCATGTGTAGGTGGTATTTAGAAACTCACCACGCCCATTCGGTTGGATGCTTGTGAGAAGAAAGCAGATATATTAGTGCATTCTTATTTGGTTTACTTAAGAACCGCTTTTAGGCACCTTTCCTCAAAATCCGTGGTGCTAAGACTACTGCAGAGAGAATTCTCTATTTGTTTCCTCTTCACACTCTGATGTTTGTTCTCTGACATTTTTGTGTCAGCCCCACGATGGCTCCTTTGGGCTAATAAATCCTTGTGCATCAACTCACAACTCTTACATTCTGATAGCGCTCTGTCTAATGACTTAAAGCCTGTATTAGATTTCTCCGTTTCCTAAAACAGCATATGAAACTGTTGGACCTAAATTATCCTGGACCCCAAACTCTGAAAGAACATATAATCATAGGAAAAATATATTTCTTATCAGAACAAGCAGGTGTGCTTGAATATTGACTAAGCTGCTTAATCTTTTGGGCTCGGTATGTCTTGCAAAGAAGGACAGTAATGTTCAAATACCTGTACTTTTATTTTCTGTCAGTTTGATATTTTTCCCTTCAGAATAATCATTTTCCACTTTCCTAATGAAATCAGTTTCATGCATCAAATCAGCCATCCTTGAATATTTGAAGCCTTTGACATCAGGTCCTGTAATGCTGTTTTACATATTGTTTGCTGATGTGGTTGCCTGGTCAGAAATTCAGCTGTTCCACTGGGACCCCACTTTTGTTTTTCTAGGAGCAGTTGAACATCCATAGCATCCAGCTTCTGGAAAGAAAAGCTTTCAAACTAAACAGACTGTGTTCATTTAGGTTACCACAAATTCTTTAACCATATAAAACTGCTCTTTGGCTCATTTTGACCTATAAATGTTTAGTTCAGGCAGTTTCAATATTATGTTTGAAAAGACAATATCCTATATTCAATTTACATTTCCTTTTAAATAGCCAGACTCTGAGTTCAGCCAGCATGAGACACGGGCTGATGCTTTTCTTCATTCTTGTATTTAGTAAATATTTTCCTCAGTTCCAACTATGTTCAGAGCACCAGGCATGTGGTAAAGACAAAGATAAAGCCGACAGATGCTTAAGAATCATGTAATATTTTTTCTGATTGCTAGTAGACTGGTGGCAAAATAAAGTTATATCCTCCTTTTCACTCATAAAGTAACACAGAACTTGATAGCCCATTAAGGTATGTGGTTTTTCTTAAATATGGGCTCAGTGTCGTATTAGAATCATCAAACCCCTTCCTGTGTTGGCCCTATATTTATTTCCTCCTGAGTAGATACTCTCTCCAATCAACCTGCCAGTGTCATTTAGTCTTTCCTAGGTATCTGTCCCTGATCTTTAAATACTAATGATCTACTGTAAGCATTTAACCACCTAAAGTCTCATTGCATCTTGAAGCATTAACAAAGCACTAAGGTGGCTCTTTAACGTTTTAATTGCACCAGCCACAATCAATAAAATATTACAGATGTTCCTATGTTATTGTTTCTTCGTTTTTGAGGTGAGAATGAGTGGATATCTTTGTAGTTTGCCTCTTTGTAACATAGTCACTGCCTGCCCTGTCTGTTGCTATTTCTAGTTCTTTTCACCTTTACTTTAGAAGTTGCATTATTCTTGGGTTTAGTTTTGTTTTGTTTGGAGGGAGTCCTTTGCTCTGTGGTTGATATTTTTGAAATGATTGCTCCCATCACTATCCAGTGTGGCAGGGCTTTTGTTTCCTTCAGAGACTCCTCGTTTTGTTTCTTCCAAATGACCATCCCACCCGCCACTGCTGCACTGATGTTACCAAACTATAGACTGAGTACAGCAAGGCAGTGCAACCATGGCAGTGATTCTCAACCTTGGCCGCACGATAGAATCCCCTGCGGAGTTTTAAAAATACTGACGCCTGGGTTCTGCTCTTGACATTCTGAATTAATTGGCCTACACTGAGGCCTGGACATTAATATTTTTAAACATTTCCCAGAGGGAGTCTAATGCACAGTGAAGTCTGAGACCCACTGATTAAAGTTTTAGTAAGAGTTCCCACGTCGAGCTAGCTATGTGTCTTTAGTCTCATTGAAGCTGGTCCAGACTTTGGAATGAGCTAAAAGCTAATGTGTATAACTTCTTTTAGTAACCCATTCTGGTGATTAGCTGGTTACTTTATAAAGGTTTTACCACCTGCCCTACATTTATCAGAGAGGAGTTCAGATCTCAACAAGAGTGAGAAATTATATCCATAATATCTAATAGCCCTGAAGTCACTCTTTGGGATCCACTGCAAGATTATTTTACACACCTGACACTTTGGGCAGCTTTCCTAAGAGTAATTAACATCTGTGTAAAGATGTAATCACCTGAAGCAGCTATGTAAGCAAGAACAATCTCAAGAGCTTTTCATTTCTAGCAGCAAAGAAATTGTATTACAGCAGCATTTTGCCAGCAGAGCTTAGGACATCAGTGTAGCCAGTATTAGAATGAAGCATTGGGAGACTGAATAACAGGAAAAGATTAATTTCTATTAAATATCTACATCTGCTGGTTCTCCCAAGTAGATTAGACTGGAAAAGCCAAATGGAGGATTTTACCCAATCTCCTTTGACTCTGTGCACAATTCCTGCAGTTGCTACCAAGTTTCCCCAGAAAGAAAAAAAAAAAAGGAGTAAGAAGTAGCCCCAAACATGTAACCAATCCCCAAATTAATTGCTGTTTGAATGAACTGTGTTGTTATTTGTGTTGTCTTAATTTACATGGACATTCTTTTGTTAAGAAAGAAAGATTTCTTTTACTATGTAACATTATACACTTTTAGAATCAAAAATTTGCCTGAATTTCTGAACTGAACTTACTGTTTATCATCTGTCAGTTTCACAAATAATCCAGGTCTTTCTCCATCCATTATTGTTACAGAGAGGTCTACAGATAAAATTATGGGTATAATTTTACCCCTATCTACCTTAATGTCATTTATTTTAAGAGAATTGGAAGATCTTTGTCAGCTTTTGCTGTTACTTTCATGTGTCTCTGCCTCAGTGCATTCAGTAAACTATAAAAAAATAGACTAATAGTAATTTTCAATGAATATAATTTTTCTGTTTTATATCAAAGTCCAGCTGCTTTCAAGAGAATCCCTTGATCACCTCTACAGCCATGATTTGGGCTTAGGGAAATGTGACTAAGCACTGATTTCCACCTAAGGGAAAGGTTGCTTCTAAGATATAGGAGAGCCTTGCAAAAACACATTTCTTTTTTAGTGAAAGCTATACTATATTGATACCAATTAAGAAGAAAGCATGGGGCTTCCCTGGTGGCGCAGTGGTTGAGAGTCCGCCTGCTGGTGCAGGGAACATGGGTTCGTGCTCCGGTCCGGGAAGATCCCACATGCCTTGGGAGTCATTCCTATGGACAGTGTGGTTGTTCTCAACTAGGAAGGACCAGACAGGTAATCCATAATAGGATTCTATTATGAATATTTTCAGAGAGTCCTGAAAACAAAAAGAAGAGATCCTCAAATTACAGGGACATCTGTGGATCGTGTTATTCCTGAAGCCTCAGGCCTTTCTATTTTGCCTAAATTGTCTTATATTTGTGACTGCTAATGTTAAGTAATTGTGCCTTGAGAGAAGGTGGTCATGTTTTGCTTTGTGAAAAGTAGGAGCATGAGCAATCTTGAGAATGGGCGGTTTTTCCTTTTCCTCTTGAGTTTGAGTGAACGCAGGAGGAGGAATGTGTACCGAGATGACCTTCTTTCTTCCCAGAAGCTGACTTGTACCCTAAGCCTATCACTTTACATTTCTTTTCCTCTTTCTTGTTCCCTGTTTTGGAAAGAGAAAGAGAAGACAGAGGAAAGAATGGGGAAGAAGAGAGTGTGCCTTGCAGAGGACACCATGTTCCGTGGATTCCCTCGCCCAGTAACCTAATGGAGAGTTAGAGGAAGCAGCTGCTCCAAGGAATAGTTCTAGGCTGTTGAGGCTAGTCCTTTCAGCCACCCCGCCCCTCTCTTCAGTGCCACAAATGCCTAAAATGACTTTACAAGAGCTCAGAGCCTTCAGTCCACATTTAAGAAGGAAGGACCAAGTGGATTTAAGCTCAAAACAAGTTAGAAACTGACTCATATCAAATTTTTGCCCAAGACCAAGTTTTGAAAGACTTGGAGAGGAACAGAATTATAACAACCCAAAAGGAAAAGGGGGGGGGGGAAGAGCAGGATCTGAGAGCCTGCCCCAAACCCTTGCTCTCTTCATAGTTTACCCGGTGCTGTCCTTGATTAGAAGTCATTTTATTTTGTTTGCCTATGAGAAATAAAAATACTGAAATTAAGTCCGAGCATGGAGATATTTTATGGATATTGACCTTTAAATTAGGTGAAGGGAGAGTTAGGAGTTCAAGAGCACAGGGGTCAGAATTTCATTAAGAAGCAACTTTTATTTGCTCTCCTTGGCAGGTAACCCTAAATGTGTGAATTCAGTGCCATCCTTATTCCTTACCCAAAGTCACCGCTCTTTGTCAGGGAAGAGTTCTGCTTGCTTTGTCCAGGCCACTGGACTGGAAGCTCCATGAGGACAGCCACCATGTCTTCTGTGTAACAACTGAATACCCAGCACCTAGCATGGAGGCACAGAGTAACATGTGCTGAAAAGATTAAATCATGAAGCAGTGTCTAAACAACAACGTGACCTTGGGGAAATGCGGGGAGGCAGTGTAGAATTAGCACAGTGTTTAAGAACGAAGACCCTCGAGTGAGTTAGACTGAATTGATTCAAATCATGACCGCCATTTTCTAGCTTTGTGACCTCTGCTGATTTGTTTAACCTCTGTGAACTCGGTTTCCTTCTCTGCAAAACCGGAATAATAATAGCTTCCTCCTGAGATAGTTCTTAAAAATAAATCTATTACACATAAAACATTTAGCATATTTCCTGCTACACAATGAGTACTCAGAAATATTAAGTATAGCAGGTTGTCACGTGTAGTTATATGCAAAATCCAATCAAATTTTGTAAATCCTTGAGTTTAGTGTTGGTAGAAAATTTCACTCTGTTACATTTATTACTCATCAAGGGATGTGTGCGATAAAGAGAGGTGATATAAAGGTCCTGCTCTTGGCTAGTAACAGTGAATTTCTAGAGCAGCAAGGCTCCATGATTATGTGACAGAAAATGGCTTATTATATAGTTCTTCTATCAATTCACCAATAAATACATTATAAGATATTCACACAGGAAGCTCTGATTCACCAAGGGTTTTTAGACATTCATATCTGCTGTTTTTCTTCCAACACTGGCATGATTGAAAAGCATTAGCATGCTCTTGGCTGTGACTGTGAGTGTTTTGGAACCTGCATTTGTAACTCCCCCCATAGAAGAGCAGCAAGTGATTTGGAAGCAGCATGATGGTATGATTTCTAAAGGGAGATTGTTTTGTGTACCTATGGTTTCCTTTTCTGGAGTTTATCTTTAAAGAGTCTAAATCTTTGACTTGCTTTTATATTTTTTGTCTAAAAATGGGAGACTAATGGCAATGCTCAAAATCAGGATAACCATGGTATAAACTGCTTCTGACAGCCCTTTCAAGGACAAGTTCAATTCTGACTTGTACTGCCCTTGCTTTTATAATCCTTCCACCCTGGCAGAAATAGTCTAACCTGGATTAAATTTACGTCTATCAGAACATATGTACATAATAGCAACTAAATGAAAATAATCCCATATTCAAACTTTGAACTTGTGTGTTTGGAAGAGGAAAGGTATGTATCATGCAGGGCCCAGTGCAGTCCTTTGCCACCTTATCAGAGATTTTTCAGGAATCAGTCACTGTTAGTAGTTAACGTATTCAATATGTTAGTGCAAAGGTGGGGAAGGGATCAGCACTGAAATGTAGAAGCTGGTTAATATTCCTACAGAGAATTCATTAACTTCAACAAGATGTGATTTGAGAGAAAAGGTTCTAATCACCACACGTTTTAAATAAGTACTTGCACTTAATAGGTGGCAGGATTTTGATTATACAATTGTGTATTTCATACTGAGAAACGCTGACTATTTTAAACATATCAGTGAGGTTAGTGAAAATATACAAAATATTTGAAACGTGAAATAAATGCAAACATTACTGATGTTAGATCAGATTATATTAAATTGGATTAGGGTATGTTAAAATATAGGACAGAGTCTACTTCAGAAGTAATTCAAGATTAATTCACCGTTACCAAGCTGTGATTTGGATGCAAAGCAAAATGGAAAGGAGAGTGCTGTTCTTCTTCTTCAGCTAAGCAGTGGAAAGATTAAAAACTGTAAACTTACTCCTTGGAAACAAAATACCTCTCTTGCTTTTGAACGTAAGTGGTTTTTTAAAAATCACTTTTTAGAACTGCCTTAACTACTTCTTCATTTTGAAGATATGAAGGTTTCTGTCCTTAAAAGAAAATTATACTTTGTGTCTACACTTGAAACTATCAAGGTTGATGCTGGATTGTCTAATAATGCCTTAGTCACACACGCTATCCTGGGGCCAAAAGATTCCAATCAGTATTTTGTTTTCCATATAAAACGTTTTGTCATCATCTTTTCATGAATTGAAAATACTGTTGTTGGACCTTTATTTCGATGTCCGTTGGTGAAATGTCCATGTACTGAGACACTCCAAGAAATGCCAACTTAAATTCCCAAATACGTCTTTACTTGAAAATAAAAAGCGAACGATAAGCAGAAAATTGTCTTAGCCAAATTAGCAACAGAAATCATCTCAAATAAATTATGTAACTGAATATTAAAGAATTCTAAAAGTTAAGACTTCCAATGTGTTTGCCTTTGAGTATCCTTTTTTAATAGTCAGAATACCACTATTGTCTACACCTTAATTCATTACTATTCTAGTATAAAAATCACAGTAAGTTTAAGGGGCTCTCGGACAATTCGTATTTAACCCTTAAAATAGCTAAAAGCTGCCAGTATGATAATCAGTTCCTCTCTTTTACATGTTATATTGGATAGACTAAAATGGTGATATTTTACAAATCCTTTAAAGTTCACTACAGTTAAAAAGAAAAAAAAAAAGTCCCCAATCTCACTAACAAAGCCACTGCTAGGGTGACAGTAAAACCTTCTGGAGTTTCATCATTCATAGATAATTTAAAGAACATCGACTGTAGATCCTATGATTAATTAGATTAAAAAAACCAATGCTTAGGGATTTTTTTATTAGTATACATTTTAACTCTAAGCTGTTTTACGAATAAGAAGAAAGTACAAACATGTTATTTAAGAAGAGAATGTGACCAGAGTTGAGAAGACTAAAGATGTTACACTACCATCCCTACAATCCATTCTATCGGTTGGAAAGATTGTGTGCTATTAGTGGCTACAAAAAGGCTGCAAAGAAGTGAGCACACCACCATTATCTGACTAATTTGCTTTGTGAAGTGCTTTTAGAAAAACCGAAACTGAAAGGCACTCTAAACTACCAATTTATGGTCTATTCTTGGTGTCAATGATGCCTGAGAGAACAGCACATTGTAAAGTCTGTTTTTCAGATGAGAAGATTTTTGTCAAAGTGATGTGGATTTTCAAATACAGTCAGCCCTCCGTATCCAAGTGTCCCGAATGTGCAGGATTCAACCAAATGTGGATTGAAAATTTCCAGAAAGTTACAAAAAGCAAATCTTGAATTTTCTGCACCCCAGCAACTATTTACATAGCATTTTCATTGTATTTCCAACTATTTACATAGTATTTACATATGTCTTTTAAGTAATCTAGAGAGGATTTGAGGTATATGGGAGTATGTACGTAAGTTTTCTGCAAATACTATACCATTTTATATTAGGGACTTGAGCATCCTTGGATTTCGGTATCTGCAGGGGTCCTGGAACCAATCCCCCAGGACAGTGAGGGAACAACAGTACTCCTGATCTTCTGCTTTTCCGCATGTGAAATTTATCATGTGCATTTCACTTTCACTTCAACTGTCTTCATCCAGATAAATGTTCTTTTTTTTGACACTTGCTTCAAAAGTAAAAGAACATAAACAGAGTACGTGGATTTATTTCAGTGATTGGATTAACTGAGAGGTTTTGCTTTTAGTAATTTCAAGGTTTTCTAATTCCATTTGAAGAGTGTGCTCTGCGTTAAACATCTGCATGGTAAAATCACTAAAATATTGAAGGAAAAAGCTGCTGTTGCAGGATGCAGAGAGATGTTTGCAGGTCCTTTTTTTAATAAAAGGATAGAAATATGTATACCTTTTTTTTTCCTCCTTATACTTTTCAAAAAATTAAAGAGATTTTACTGTAATTTTTTACCATAATCTTTCACTAGTTAAAAAGAATGGCAGAAAGGCACGGATGTGATAAATTTAAGGGGATCAAGGGAAGCACGTCAGTACGGTGTGCTCCCTCCTGGCCAGAAAAATTATAAATTAAAAGTCATCCTGGCGTGTGCTTATTGGTCACTTATAATAATTTTCATTTATGAACAACTTGTTTACCTTAAGTTGAAATGTCTTTGGCAGAAAGAATAACAACGCACTTGTGAATGCAAGAGGAAATATTCCTTGTTTGGCTTTTTCTCGCATTGTCATTTTTTGAATTATTATTATGAGGGGAAATTTCATTTAGAATAAAGTCTCATCATTTCACAGTTTTAAAAGTTTTCTCAGATGAATGAAATTTGGCTTTTGAACCTCTCAAGTTCGGTATCCAGGTAGCGAGTGAGCTACGCAGAAAATGGTCTCATGCTGTGTTTATTGAGGTGTCCTGAACTCTTGCCCTGAGCTTATTTCATTTATATTCCATATCTATTCAAACTATGAATTTAGTTTAGCATCACGAAGCACATTACATTTGTGTATTCCTTGAATCTCAAATTCACTAAGCCACTCCTTTGGGATTCTTCTATCATGGTGAAGTAAGGCAAGATGAGAAAAAAATGAGATCCAACATTAAAAAAGACAGCTTGAACTCTTATTCACTTTGTTTGGAAAATGATTTCATGAAACCTGTAGCATTCGGCTTTAAAAAATAAATATCTGTTATATTAAGATAAGTATGTAGCTTTCTTTTAAAATGAGCAGAAGGTACATTTGTGCTGCACCTTTCACCCCCTAAGGAGTGTGTTACAAACTCTATACAGAGCACAGAAATTACTTTTTCCATCACTGGAGTGGAACAGAGCAGTTGTTTAACAGAATACAACAATACTGCAAAATCACTTCAGAAAGGAATTGAATGAGAGTACAGCCTCCAAAAGAAACAACAGGGGGGATTTAAGAAAAGCAGACTGCAGTCTCTCAACTTGGAATGTTGCCAGGACATTCAGGCCAAACACTCCAATCTTTCCCTGAAACATTATACAGTAGTGCCTTTGACCCATGATCAGTGTCTTGTCATTTTAGTGTTTATCACATGTGACATCTCCTGGATCTAGTCCCTTGATAATTAACTAGTCCAGAACTGATCCAGAAAAAAAAATTCCTTTAATGACTTTCCAATGTCCATTCTTCTAATGCACCTGGGTTCCCACCGTCAGGTCTCCTTGCAAATGTCACCAGTCCTAGCCAATGTTAGGAGTGTAATGCACGTGTTATTTAAAACCCAAGGTGTCAAAATTGTAGGTGGTAAGATAGATTTTTCTAATTTCAAGTAAATATAAATAGATCCAAGCTTAAGACGTCAGTGCAAAATTAGAAAGTTTTTGAGAGATTCAGTGAAGCCAAGTGAATAGACGTAATATGTGTCATTGAGGGGCTGTTGTTTCTTTGTTTCCTAATAAAAAGGCTCTACCTTCATTTACATTGTATTGTAGATCTTTCCAAAGTCCTGAATGATAGTGATCATTCTACAGATGAATTTATTTTGAAAAGCATGTATATATATTTCATTTTCCATTTTGAAGATACACTAGACGTTTTCAAAACTTTTGACCTACTCAAATTTTATCTTTTGATGATATAATCTTCTCCATTCATTAGTACATTGGACAGTCCCTTTTCATTTTTTATAATTCTATAGAAACTCTTCTGCTTTGAAGTCAGATTAGAGCTATTTCTTTTTTCATCTGGCAGGTTTGAATCAGCACTCCCTCTGAAAGGATTAATTTCTTTTGTTCCAATTTTAAAGTAACGATTGCCAGCATCTTAAAAAGCATCAGTTATGTGGAAAAACTGCCCTGCGCAGAAACCATAATAAAATAGTTAACCTTCATCTTTAAAGCAACTGTGATGCCACCAAGTATTCAACTTTCTATGCTTTCAAATATCTAATAACCCTGCTTTTTTAACCTCATATTCTAATCAAGAAAAGACAATCACATGTAATTTATATATATACAAAGCAATATGAAGAAAACATGCTTATATTCATCTAGTTTGATTTATAGTTATTTGTGGTGAAAGTTACCAGTTGTCTAAACTTCCCAAAGTAATATATTTGGACATTTAAAAGTAACTTAAATTTTTAATGAAAATAAATAAATTAGATCATAAATATAGAGGTGATGACAATTGCAATTTCTCTCTAATAATTACAACACGTAATTAATTTAGCTAATTCTTACTGACTTATGTGCCTAATAAATTCCATGATTTGGATATAAAGCACTTAGAAATACTGAGCTCTATACAAATTTTATCATTATTATTGTTTAGTTAGTATAAGTAATTGTATTTTGGTAAAATTTCAATAATATCTTATGTTTAAGTTGTTTTGTTGGGTTGGAGCTAAAGATAAAGAGAAGTATTTGATGTTGCTATTGGTTTGGTTTATTTCAATAGGATAGTAGCACTTAATACAAGGGTGAAAATCAGAATGCAATTTGAATACAGATGTGGGAATTTTTCAGGTATCTAGCATGTCCCGTCTCCTTTAAGCATTTTATCTCATTTCACTTCACCACAATATTATAATGAAAAAATTATTTCCATATTTAGATGAAGAAAATAGAGCAGAAAGGGGTTCAGTAACTTACTCAATGTCACGTGATTATAAATGATAATTCAAAGTAGCTGACTCCAAAACTCTCTCCACTCAATAATGACACTGATTTGGTGACTAATATGTTCATATGCTCATTTTAACTTCGAATGAGAACTTACACAAAAACCTGAAGCTTAACTCTGCATGTATAATACTTCCATGAGAAGAAGGGTTTCCTAGAACATAACTTGAAAACCCTGATAGACAGCATCTCATAAAAGAATCTAGTATCCTTACTGTGTGAGCACAACAAAACTTTCTGGTAGCCCTCGCATTCTAGCAAACAAGAAGCCCCCTCTAAAACTATGATAATTTTCCTTGCCCCAGCAATACATGATGAGGTCAGCAGAACCCCTTGTTTCAAGGGTCCCAGCCAACCTTATGTGTTAGAGGCCAGCTATAGACTTTAGAAAGGGAGCATGAATGAAGTCACAATATGTCTGAACCCATTTAATGTTTCAACATGACAATGTTTTATTCATATTATGAAATCAATTAAACATGTTTATGAATAGATAGTAAACATGGATTATCTCTGTGGGATTACCCACAAAGATAAAAAACATGGATGTTTAAGGTCACACAAACCTAGATCGCAGTCCTAGTTTTCCTTTTACTAGTTCTGGATCTAAGCAAGTCTTTGCAACCCACTAATGTGCAGTTTCTTTATAGGAAAACAAGGCTAATAATAGTATCTCTCTCACAGGGCTTTTGTACATTAACATGTATTAAATGAGATAATACATGTAAATCACAGTGTATCTGCTCCATAGGAAACACTTCAGAAATTATTTTGTTCATTTACTAGCATTATTATTAATATATACCGGATTGTATACAAGATCCTTAAGAGCAGATAGACATGGCCTCAACTTAGACATAGAGGTTATGGATTGAAAAGATAGGCAAACAAGCATGGCCGTGCAGTTTACCAATTACTATGCTGGAAGAGGATTAAAGTCATCAAGAGTTCCAAAAGGTTCAGTTTAAAAAACCATTCCAAACTGAGAACTGGTCCCATCGAAGGTATGCATTTCATGCAGGTCCCAATCCAGTCCCACATCTTCAAATTGCTCTTCCCACCATGGACACACCTGAGCCCTGGTGGATTAATATCAGACATCCAGGGTAGTTCTGTGGTTTTGACAGGCACTCTGTTTGCCTACCTTCCTTTTCTCTAATTGGTTTGCCTTGAAGGGTGATGGTATGCCTTTTAGGATGCCAAACGATTAGACACCTTAGTTCCTAAGAAATGGTTGTGACTGTGGGTAAAAAAAAACCTAGAAGGTTTTTTACTCAAGGTCTTCTTCCAGGGAAGACCAAGCTCTTGAAATTGACTAGAAATATCAATTCCCATTCTAGCTTGGAGAGGAAGTGATGGCATTCATTACTTTAGGATTTTCTCTGTCAGGCAGGTCTACTTGTGCCGATGTATGAAGATCACTTATATAAGGCATGGGAATTAAAGTACTCGATTCTGGGTCATCAAAGGAACACTTAGTCAGGACTGGCCAATGCAGCAGTTTGCCAACAGCTGGCACCTGTTTGGCCGAAGTTGCCAAGGCCAAAGGGTGGCTATTATGCAAGGAGTGGTTTCCATAATAAGTTGTAATTGGAGTGTACCATGAGGGGACAAGGGAAGGCAAAAGTGGCAGTGACCGTGAATGAGCTCCAGGCAACAGGTGCTCTTTTTGGAAAACTAGTCATATTACTGGGAATGATGACATTGCAGGCTTGGATGTTTGGGTTTTCTTGTCTTTTGGCAATCAGTAAGGATGACTCTTTGGTGCCATCTTCTGAGAGTCCCTGAAATGACGTATCTCCCACCTGTTTTTGTTTGTATTTTTTTTCCTTTTGTTTTGTTTTGTTTTGGGTTATCTAAAATGTACTATATAGGATCGTTAGAGATTCACAGAAGATATTCTCGGAAAGCTTCAGAGCTTTGTTTGGTAAGTTTGATTCTAATGGAGGATAAGAGGGAGGTCCTGCAACATAGTTCCCACTTTACCCATGATGAGCCATGTCAAACCATATGGTGAAACACATTATCATTGTGGTTAATAACTTTGAAGCACAGTTTGGTTGCAAGTAATTAAGATATTATGCATTGATGATTGACTTCAGTAAATCTATAGCTCCTGCTATTTTGTTGTTTTGTACCTGTTTAAAGCTGCCAAGAGAAATCTTAAAAAACAAAATCCATACAAATATACAAAAGAAGTCCACACAAATATACTCTTAAGGTGCTCTACCCATTAAAATTTCAGTTTGTGGACATTTCAAGTGTTTTCAGCCTGAAATTATTCACAGTTACCTTGTTGGCCATTTTTCAGCAAAAGGGCTGCTACTGTTGACAGGCATGGCAGCCAGCCAGGAGAAATTGAGCATAGAGGAGATGCAAATTTCCCCTCACAGTTAGGTGAGGGCAAATTATGCAATTAAGTATGGTAGCTATTTAAATCCAATTGTAATTCAAGGCCCATCTCAAGTCCCTCCGCCTCCTCCATGAGGCTTTTTAAATTACTTCAGGCCATGATGACCTCCCTGTCCTCTGCAGTTCTATAGCTCAGTTTATTCAGGTAGTTATGAAATTAAAATGAAGATGTATTTTATAAGTTTATGTGTAAGTTAGTCATTTGGCACATGAAACTATTTTCCAGGAGTTGGGAAAAAACATATTTTATGTGGTGGTTCTATTTTTTTCAGTCAGCATTGTTACAATTATTAGGAAATTATTGCCTAGATCAGTCCCCAGGGCCACCAACCATCACATAAGCAGTGACAGTACTGCAGGAACTTGATGTCCTAAGGACATTTATGTTCCCGTATTTAAGAGTTCTCTTCCTCTTAAATTAACATAGCATCTGAACTCAGAAGGTAGTTGAAGGTCAAGTTGGGAGTGGAGGGGAAAAAGTAGATAATACTTATACTGTTTTGTGTTACATATGTCAAGTTTCATCTCCTGGGAGGTGTCAAGAAAAGGCTTTGGGAGAAGGTGAATAGAAGATTGAGAGGTTCAATTCTCGTTAGAAGGGTAAGGAGAGATTTTCAATGCAAAAGCTCATCAAAGAAAAGAATTCTGGGAGGAGATGGCTTCAGAGATTGGGAATGTACCTGGATGATTGATATGGGTAATGGTCCCCTTCATTCATTCAACATTCAACTCACAAATGGTTACTAGACGTCAGGCACTGGTTTAAGGAGGTACTTGGGGATACAGCAAAATTACGTTAACCAAGATCCCTGCCCTCAAGGAATTTACACTCTAGTGAAGTAAAAAAGAAGATATACCCACATACATATAAATAGTTATGACTGTGATTAGAAAAAATACATAAATGCAGTCGTGAGCGGTGAGTTGAGGGTGAACGGCCATTTATATACAATGGTCACAGAAGGACTCTCTGAGATGATGACCTCTGAATCGAAACCTAAAGAGTAATAACCATCCTGGAATATCTGGAAGGAGAGGGTTCTAAGCAGAGGGTTCAGCACATACAGGAATCCTGAGGCAAGAGCGACCTTGGTTTGTTCTAGGGGCAGAAAGAAGAAAAGTACGAGGAGTTCAGTGCAAGCTGAAGGAGAGTGTTAGGTGAAATAGGCAGGGGAAATATGTACGATCCTATAAGCGTGAGAAGTGGTTAGATTTCATTCTAACTGTGATGGAGAGCCACTGAAGAATTTGAAGCAGAAAAATGCTATGACCAAGTTTATATTCGAGAAGCTTATACAGGCTACTGGATAGAATATAGACTCCTTTCTGTAGGTAGAAAGGAGTGATGTTAAGAGAAAAAGCATTTATCCAAGGGAAAGATTAAGGTATTGTGGTCTATGATTGTGGCTGTGCAGATGGGGAGGAGTCAAATTTGGACTTTTGTGCAGGTGGAATAGGTAGGTTTGATATAAAGATTAAGGGAAAGAAAGGAATCATAGATGATTCGTAGTATCCTAGCTTCAGCCTCAGGTTGGATGCATAAGGTGTTCCAACTGATGACTGTGCCATCTCCCACTGTTCACTCCTGTTTTTTGCTAGCCTCATTTCCCCAGATAATGTCCTCATGTATAATTGCCCCATTTTATTCGTGTCCATAGTGTTTACCATAGTAGGAGTTGAATAAAAACTCCATTGATTTATTTTTTCCACTACTTGAACAAGAAAATATTATTCAAGAACAATTTTCTTCTATAAGAAAAACATTATGGTGAAATTTTTAGAAACTTTAGCATTGCTTTAAATATATTTATGCTCCCAAGATTACTTATAAGATTATTACTCCATTTAGACACCTTATGTCAAATTTAAAATCTGAATTGCTCGCTTTCATTAAATGTTTAAATTACACGAAGACTACTTTTCTGGTTACCGTGTGACAACTTCTGTTGTGGCTGGTGTGAAATACAAGATGGCATTTTAAAACCTTTACAAGTTTTTAGTACTTTCCATGAGAAAACCAATATCTATCAACACTTACGTATTTCTAAAACAATATTTTAAGTCTTAGTGGTTTTATCTTTACCATTTATGTAAAGATCCCTCTGATTTTATTTTAACTTTCAATAGTTTATGCAAAGCCATCCATCCTGTGAATTGTCTAAAGCACTAGGCAACCCTACTTTCTGTTTTCCCCTGACACCCAGAATAAACTTTGGTTGTCTGCACACTTCATTATTGATGAGTATTAGCAAAGGCAGCAAAGCAAATCATAGCTATTAATACTAAATTACATGTATTAAGTTCTTACTTGCTTCCTGGCGCCATGATAAACACTTGTATGTTTTATTTCATTTAATCAATGTAAATACCATATGAAGTAAGAAGCATCATTATCTCCATTTTACTGATAAAGGCTGAGACTTAGAAAGAGTGAAGGCTGTGCCTAAGATCACCTAGCTGTCAATCAAAATAACTGAAGTCAATATAAGTCCACAACTCAGACTCTCAACTATAAGGTATATTGCATATTGACATAAGAAGGTCAATCCCGCTGATATTTTGGTTATTTTTATAATTTGGTTAACTTTAAAGGTTTATATTTTCTAACATTTTGAGAGTCTATAGTTTAACCTGTGTCTCATTTTCTTTTCCCATCATTATCAATTCTCTTTGTTTCTTTATCCTTTTACTCTACCTTTCTTTCACTATCATCTTTTCTCCCTAGCCCAGATTTAGTGCTTTACTCCATAATACTTAAAGCTCTGCCCAGAGAAGGCATACTTTGTACTTCATGACACTTTACTGCCATTGCTGTCACTATGTTCTTTCCTGGATTCGCAATCCTGAGCTCCAAGTGTATTTCCAAGATTTCTTAACCTGCCTTTCAGTGTCTCTGGGTGGAATATTGCTGTGTGGAGTCTGAGGTCTTACCAGAGGCTTTATGGGTTTCTTTTTATTGCTAAATGGATACTATGGCATTCCTATTACAGTAGTGTGTTTCTTTACCCCGTTCTTTCAATATTTTTCTAGTACTATGGAGAAAGAGGTAGAAAAATCAATAGAATTAGAATTGAAAAGAAACTGTGACAAGATGAAAATTGGACAGAAACAAATTGAATGATTTTTTTTTTCCAGTCTAAGTTGAAGATTAGACTAGATGTCTCTCACTTCTCTTAGAAAATAGAAGATGGGGAATATCTCACATGTATCCTGTCCTTACTTTGGTTGCCTTCCATGAAATCCTCCATTTCATTCTGAACAAACTCTCCTCTCAAAATCATGTCCCCTTATGTGTTCAAAACAGGAAGTAAGTTGTCCATAATAACATGTTCCACTGCCTTTTTTCTTCCGTGAAGATCATACCTTTTGCTACTCCTCTTGATATAAAAGTGAGGAGGAAAGTCATCCATATTTGAAACCCCCTCTTATCAAAGCCCACTAAATTATTCTTTACTATATTCTTTATTAAATCTGGATTCTTGATTAACAAATTCAGTATCTCCTTTAATGCCTCCAGGACACCCAGATCCTGATCATTTTACTCTCACCTGTACTTGCTCTATTTCTGCAATATAGACTTACAAAGTCTTGTTCTGCAATCAGTTGTTAAGCCATTCCTGTAGATACTCAGATTCTTTTCAGGACCCCATCCTAACTACTTTATTATCTAAATTTTCATCATTTATCTCAATCTTTGAAGACAATTTTCTTCTAAAGCTAGATCCTCTGAATGTACCCTCTATTTAACACCCATCTAATTCCTGATTGCTAGCATGAGGATGCCTTTATTTTCCAAGTCTACTTGATTTCCTCTTCAAGGGAAAGATGGAGGCATTTTGGACTAGGATTGCGGCTGTAGAGAGGATGAGATGTGGCCAGATTTGGGCCATGATGCCAGTCATTGTTGAGAAGTCCTACCAGAATTTGATGTCTGTTTCTTAACATTAGCCTAAAAAGTTGCTTTAGGATCTCATATGAAACCTTAAATGAAATATCTTTTCACTGGTAAAGAGGAGGTTAAAAGAGATCATAGTCTTCAAGTAATGGAAACATTTATTTAATATTTACTGCATATATTTTTCATTCAGTAAGTATTTATTAAGGGCCAGGTGCTCTGCTAGATATTAACAGTTCTACTGAGCATAAAGTAGACAGTGTCTCCCAGAGTTTACTAATAACTTAGAAGAAAAATAATCAGTTTACAACAAAGAAGTGTGATGAGTGATTTGAGAAATTACAAAGGTTTGTGGATCTGTAGCAGGAACATCCCATCTAGTCAAGAAGGCAATTACATTTCATTTGAGGTCTAAAGAACAGTAAGAGTTAACCCTATCCTAGTGCTAAAGAGAGAAGGTTGAAAAGATAGTGCCCCTGACCTCAAAGAACTTACAATACAGGTGTGTATATGCTTTCTGAGAGATCTTACTAGAAATAGTTCAAATAAACTAGGGAAAACTTTTAGACCAATGGCTCTTTGCACTTAAAATTCACCTGAGCTTTATGGGAAAAAAAAATCTATGACTAGTTGCCACCCTAAATCTCCTGAATTAAAATTTCTTGGTATAAATCCTGGGAATTTGCATTTTATAAGATCCCCAGTGACTCCTATATTTATGAATGCTTGGGAATCATTGCCTAAGATTTAAACATAGGTTTTCTTGAGAATCACCTATGATGTTTTCTATCTGCAGATTCTCTGGGCACACTTAGGAACTGGAAAGTTTAGAACTAAGAGGCCCAGAATCTTCATTTGTAGGCATCAGTCCAGTTGATTCTAGTTCATGGGTAGGTGGACCGTACATGAATAAGCAGCACTCTAAAGTTGTATGACAACATTATCTGTTATAGAATATTATGGACTAGATATTGATTTAATTTTTAGAAGAAGACTGGATCCAATCACCTGGAGGGTATCTTACTTTCTGGCCACATCTAGCTCAAGCCGTCTCCCATTCAAGCATAACTGAGCACGTACTACTGTGATATACAAATGGCAAGCCACATTTCATTGTTCATAAAACCACAAGTGTATGCAGAGTTTTCAATATGGAAGGAAAGGAATTGGGCTTTTCCTATTCTCTTATTTGTTTCTGTGACACTTCTGAGATCTATGGAGTCAAGTCATCATTATATAGCTCTTGCTTTCAGAAAGAGTCAAGAAAAAAAAATGTTATAATATCTCCTGGTTCTTTGTGAAGTATGTAGGCAAAAACTGATAGCTTTCTGTAGACAAGTGTTCATTCCTTCTGATAAAAACAGAATGTACCTTTTAGCTGCTCCCATGCCTCTTCTCAGGTGGTCACTGCTCTGCAGCCAGATTGCTAATTTTCCTTCCATGGTTTCTCATCACTCTTAGGATGAAGTCATCTCCTTAATGAGGCCTACCATGCTCTATAGGACATGCCCCAACTCACCTCCAGACTCATCTCCCCTCTTTCTTTGCTTCATTAAGGATGACACATATGCCTTATGGTCACGTGGCACCTCTTTCCATGCACTCTCGTCTGACTGAAGACCCCTGCCGTCTCTGCTTGCTTCCACATCAGCCTAACTAACACTCATCTGTTTCACATGGCAGCTCGGGAGTCACTTAGAGAATCGTACCTTGACTCCCAGTCAAGGTCAGTTTTATCAACATTGTTCTATCTCCTAGGGTGCTTTTCTCAGAGAGTTACTGTATATACTCCTTCATGGGTTTATTTGCTTAATGTCTCCTTAACTAAACTGAAAGCAGAAACAGTGTGTGTGTATATGTGACACATACCACATTGTCTACACATAGTAAGTACTTAATAAATATTTGTTAAAGACGTGAATGAAGAGTGTAAAAAACTTGAAGAAAGAGTATTTCAGAGTAGGATCTCAGTCCATCCAGTGGGTTCATCAAATATTTATTCAGTATTTGCTATGTTCTGGACACAGTAATAGGCACCAGGAAGACACAGATGGCTTAACTGTTTGTGAGCTGTAAACACAACATGCGCTCTCAGTTTTAGGCAACTTTCTTCCAAGGAGATGCTGTTGTATCACTCATTTGTGTAAGTGGTAGCTCTTCCGAACTCATCTCCAACTTATCTGCAAGCAACTTGGGCATATTCCATTTCTATTTCTTCTGTTTTCCCCATACAACACCTAGCCCATTTCCAGGAGGTCCAAGTAAAGCATTCAGTCAGGCCCAATTCTAGAAACAAACCAAAACCTCGGATCAATTCTTGATATAGTATAAGAAAAAGTACCTTTTTTTCTAGATAGTTATAGAATGGAAATGCCAGCAAAATATATTAGAAGATTAAATAGTACATTGTTTTTTTCATATACAAATGAGATTCATGACTATATCAATTTTGTTTGAAAAAACAAATTTAGGGTATTTTGACAACTTCTAGCGAAAAATCAATTCAGATACTTTAATCAGAAATAACTCTCATGATAAGTACCATTTATTTTTTCTTAAGTCTAACCTAAAATTTGCACTCAAATGTGATTAGAACTCTTTTCAAATACTTGATACCATTTAGAATAGTGTTTAGAATTCTTCCCTCTAACCATTCTATATTTGGTGGAAATATTTCTTCTCCTTGAAAACATATTCCGAAATCTTCATATCGAATTTAAGTTAAAGATTCAAAGCTAAAGTTAGAAGATATAGCCACATAAATAAATTTGTACAGTGATGACTCATAATAAATGCAAACATTGTAACTCAGAGTGTCTACCTAATAGTTGGTATTGTACCTATTAATAGTTGGTATTGGTATAGACGTAATGATCAAGCGTAGCCAACATGAGAGACTTTTTTTCTATGAAGCATCTGGTTGGTAGTACCATGTTTGTTGGTTTTAACTTTGCTAGGCAAAATGCCACTTAGGGTTTTGAGGGTGTTTTTAAGAAGTGGGGAAACAACCTTCAGCATTTTTTTCTTACTAAACTCCATTCATGTCCGAGAAAGAGAAGATTGCTGGCTGGAGAAACCAGAAGCCAAATTTGCAAGTGAGGTCAAACAAAATACTAATAGATTCTTGCAATATGCATTAAAATGCTTTCATTTTCACAACCCATTTAACAAGTAGGTGTTTCCCGCGAAGCAAAAATACATTAATTTTTTTTTCTTTCCACACCTCTACAAATTGCTTTTGTGTAATATACTGCACCATAGGGTACTTACTCAGAGACCTGATGCAAAACCTCATTTTGAGAAACAAAAGCAGTGTCGATTTCTATGGCAAGAGAGTGAATACTACATTCCAAGTTGATTTAGGATCTGACAGTTCAAATCTAAAATAAGTTACTTGGAAGGCCCACTATCTTTTTTCCCTGACCTTGGGTATTCACAGCATTTGTGACCTTGAATGAAAATGAAGTCTAACACTAAGAATGTTCTTCATCAGCATGAATTAGCAGTTTTTTAATGTATGTTTCTGTGATCATCAGTTTATTTTCCAACGTGTAATTTCTATCTCCCTAAATCAATTTACCCAGCAGCATGTTGCGAATGTGACTCATTTCATCTGTGCCTGTGCTTAGCGTTATGTTGCTACAACAAGACCACCTGACAGATTTTTGAGCCTAGGAAGTTGTCCATTTCAATTAACAGGACACCCAGGACATTTCCCTGTCAGGATAATGAAAGTATGCACTAATTTGCCTCCTCTCTGAAAAAGAAGAAAATATTATGTACTGTTAAAATGAAGTCAACTTCCTTTTTTTTCAGAACACAAAGTCTTAGCATAAAATGAATATAAATAATGGAAAATTATACATAAAAATATACAATATATATTATATGTTGTTTGTATTATGTATATTATATGTGTGTGTGTGTGTGTCTGTGTGTGGGTCTGTGTGTGTATTTTTTTCCTCCACATTATAGTGTATGTGCCAGGCATCCTTTCCTAATTCTTCGACGTCTATAGAAAAATGGATGGATTATGGACACAATCATCAATTCATAATGCTAATATGACCTGCTGTTACCTGTCCATAGCAACAGATTTGTGTTTCCTGTGCTTTGGAGAGGAAACACGTAGAAGAAAATGCATCATTCTAATGTTTACGTATCGTTTACTTCATGAACCCTTTGAAGAAACCTGCAGCGTTTAATTCCTCCTAGGCTATGGCTAAGCAAGGCAACCTAATGGGTGGTAAAGTAGAAACACGGTATGGCAAAGGCTCCAACTGGTTTCATGAAGAATTGATGCAGTCTTGCAATAATGCTTTAATAAGATTAGAAACTCTGACATTTTCTCATCCTCCGTCAACATTGGTGCATGCTGGACTTTTAATATAGTTGCACATGTAAACCTTAGCTTTTCTAGTCCAATTCAGTTTCTCCAGGTTCTATTCTTGATAGATCTCTTTTTGTTAATAGTTTTTGTAAGCCTACAGGAGAAAGGAGAAAAGGGAAAACAAACTGAAGCAAAGCTCCTTTCAACTATAAAAACGTCCCTACAAGTATATGCGGGTGCTCTTTAGATATACCATTTTGTATGGTTAAGCCTCACAAACTCATCTCTGCAGCAGGCTGCACATTTAGCTGGGAGACAACTGAGTTATAAAATTCGTTTTGGACTATTGAGAAAAGAAATGGAGCTAAAGAAAGGTTCGAGATTCTATCGTGAGCCCATAAAATAGGAACTTTTACTTCTTCTGGTGAATTTCTCTCACTAATACTGGTTTATTTTCCTTTGTATGGAGAATGGTCATTATTAAGACACCTCGTAGGTTTCCTCCATGAACAGTGGCCCTTAATTAAAGTTGTGCATATATATGTAGTGATGAGATGAGCCTGACGTTTTGCAAACACCTGCTTTCTTTAAGTAAAATCCAATGATTATTTTATAGAAAGAGAATAATAATGTTATACAATTTGGGAGCTGAAAAGATGGATCTAACCCCTCAATAAATCATTTTAAAGATGAAAACTACTGTCCAAAGAGGTTGATTTGCTCCAAATCAGAAAGTTATCTAGTGATGAGAGAACAGACAGAGTGCCATCGTCTGCCCCCTAGGAAAGCATTTTACTCTTCAGTGTGCTTAACAACTTGACAATAAAATGAGGGATTTAGAAAACGTATAGTTCCTAAACCTAGACTTTTTAAGGAAATAATTTACCATAACTCATATTTTTATTTTATCTTTCAAAGAGCTGAATTTGGTCTAAGTACCAAACTTATTCATTAACATTTTTATTCCATTGCCAATATAAGTGCATTTCTTATATTTTAATGTCTCTTCTGCTTTTTCAAAGCATCTCAAAATCTGCCATTTTGTTTTGTCACCATAGCTCTCCAATAAGGTAGCTATTCATATCTTCTGTATTTTGTTTTTTCCCCCCCTCACGGAGGACACTGAGAAAGAAAGAGGTAAAATATAACCCTACCACGTTCACAAACCAATCTACACAGACAATGACAATATACCTGTGTGTCAATGAATTTGTAGAAGGAAGTATAAGAGAGGAAACTTACTTATACCAACTATTGACTGATCTGTGCTAAACTAGTAGGAGAAGCTTTATATATGTTATTTCATTTAATTCTCTGTGAAGAAGCATTATCTCAGTTTCCTAAATGATGTACTAAGTCTCAGACAGGGTAAATAATTCAGCTGAGGCCTTAAAACCATGTAGAGGCACAACTAAGATTCAAAACCAGGATTTTTACTACAAAAACAAATGCTGGGTGTTCTAGACTAGTGGTTCTCAAATTTGGTCTGGGGACCCCTGCAGGCCCAAAGACCTAGTCTATGAGATCAAAACTATTTTTATACCTTTTCAATCTCATTGCCTAATGATTTTACAATGTTTTCCAGAGGTTATGTGACGTATTGCAACACAACAAATTGACTGAAGCAGCAGACGTGACACTTCAGCTACCTTCTATTAAGATAGAGATTTTTAAAGATTTGTAAATGTGTAAAACAATGACATTGCTTTCACTAATCTTTTTGTTTGGGAATATAGTTACTTTTTAAACATGTTAACTATATTAACGAGTTATAGTTTATTGTTATTTTAATAAGTTAATAAAATTTTACATTTCTTTTAATTTTTAATAGGTTATGTATATGCAGACGTAACACATACGCAACAGATCTCGTGGAATCCTTGATAATTTTTTAGTATAAAGGAGTTCTGAGACTAAAAACATTTGAGAACCACTATGTTAGATGAAGCCTCCTCATTGAACAAAACAACCCAGGACCTGTCTTTCAAAGGACAAGAAAATCTATGTGTACATCAGTCTTAGTGCTAGAAATGACTTTCATATAAAACTTTGCTGCCATATTGTTTTTTCACTTAACTTATCCTAGAAAGAAATCAGTAATTATTGTTCTTTTCTTGGAGGTCCTGAGTTATGAACTGTCACTATAGTCAGGTGTTTAAATCTAACTCTTTTGACTTAGTTTTAGCAAAGGTCTCAAAGGCCAAGAAGGAAATGAGAGGTGATAAACCCTGCACATTCCAAAGTGAGGGGCGGTAATCTACATAAAACTTTCAAAGACAATTTTTAAAATTAGTTTGACAATACCTCTCTTACCTGGATGAAATAAAAGGGTCAAAGTAGGAGAAGCCAGGTTGTTGGAAACTGAATAATTTCTTTAAATATAGTTGTTAGTATGCTGAGTCTTTATGGAGGCAGGAAAAACACAGCTTCCCTCTAGCCTGAAACCTAGAGAAAAGGGGCTTTAGAGAGACCATCTGAAGTTCCTCACATGATGGAGTCTCTGTGGCCCTGCAGTTGATGCCTGGCCCACAGTAGGAAAAGCCAGAACGTAGGATATTGTGACTGGCTCAGGCCTCAGATGGAGGAACATGAAGAGACTTCACTGAGAGCAGTCTGGACTCAGAAGTTGACAGGGCCAAGTATGGTGAGCATTTCCTCTGGGATCAGGTATTGAATAAACAGCCTGGAGTTGTTTTTAGTAATTTTAAAATGTTTTATTATTGTATATTGTATAATTCATAGTAATACATTTATTATTACATAATTATTTCATTCCTACAGAAAAGTTACAAGACTACTACTAAGAATTACCATACACTCTTTGCTAAGATTCAGCAATTATGTCTATGCTGTACCATTTACTTTATCATACCCTTTCTTTATCAGTCTTTCTCCATGCGCGCGCACGCACGTGCACACACACACACACATACACACACTTTATTTCTGAACCATTTGCCTGTAAGCTGAAGACATCATGCCTCTTTATCTCTAAATACTTTAATGTGTATTTCCTAAGAATAAGCACATTTTCATATATAGCCACAGTGTAGTTATCAGTATCAGGAAATTCCTCATTGTTATCATAGTATCACCTAATCTATAGCTGGAATTGTTTCAAATTTTTCCCAAGAAGGGCATCCTGACCCCACCTAGGGGTAGAAATGCTTATCTCCCAAGGGTTGAGAGAGGAAGTATGAAGGGGGAACAGATGGAAATGCGTAGATCTCTAACCCAGCCTTGAGTGACTGGCAAGGATTCTAGGAAATTGGGATTGGCGATAGAAAGGACTCATTCACTGAAGAACAATTCAAAGATTTATTTTCTGGGAAATGGGGTTGAAAGAGGTACCTAGCCGACCAACAGCAAGGCAAATTTAAGCACAGATTGGAATGCACCTATCACAGGCTCCTGGTTGTGCTTTCTCTTTATTGTCAGAATTGATTGAGGAAACCAGGGCTATGCTTCTTCAACAGGTAGAGATTGCTCATGCTCAGTGGCCAAGACTAGCTGCTGTATCAATATCCAAAGCCAGAATTTTGCTTAACAGTATGTATCTGTAACATATCTTTACCATTCTAGAGCTATAGAGACATTTATTCATTTAATTATCAAATATTAACTAAATGTATACATTGTAAATTCCTAGACTAGGAATACATTCCTGCAGTCTCAACATTCAGTCATTCATTCATTTATTCATTCAACAAATATTTTCTGAGAAGTACCATGTACCAGACTTTCTAGGTGCTAGGAAAATAGTATTTGACTAAAATGGCCAAGATCCCTGCTCGCCACGAAGTTAGTTAGTTACTTTCTAGGGTGCATTCTGTTGTCCTTGTTGAGCTTATCTCTGCAAGGGGGATGCTGCAAAGATGTTTTGTTATATCTGTGCTATAGTTTTTATGCTGTAATGATTAAGAAAGAATTTGGATCAGAGAATGAAGCTAATGGAGAATTTAGTCCAGCTTTTTTCCACTGTGATGACGTATTGTCTTCTTGAAGTCCTGCTGTTTGCTACATATTTTATTTTTTAATAGCTCCAGGATAATAGCTACTTAACCCTGCATTTATTGTGACTTTTTGACAGTCAGTTGCAAAGCAGAATACCCTTATTTATTTTTTATTTATTTATTTTTAATAAATTTATTTATTGATTTATTTTTGGCTGCATTGGGTCCTCGTTGCTGAGCATGGGCTTTCTCTAGTTGCAGCGAGCAACAGCTACTCATCAGTGCAGTGCGCGAGCTTCTCATTGCAGTGGCTTCTCTTGTTGTGGAGCATGGGCTTCAGTAGTTGTGGCACATGGGCTCAGTAGTTGTGGCTCACAGGCTCTAGAGCACAGGCTCAGTAGTTCTAGCGCATAGGTTTAGTTGCTCTGCGACATGTGGGATCTTCCCAGACCAGGGCTCAAACCTGTGTCGCCAGCATTGGCAGGCGGATTCCCAACCACTGCACCACCAGGGAAGCCCCAGAATACCCTTATTTAAAATATGCTTATGAGGGACCTGGCTCTGCCCCAGCAGCTGAGAGGAGCTGTGTCTCCTCAGGACCCCCTGGAGCCTTGGCTTCTGGAACAAGCAGGGCCGAGGCCATGCTGACGGCCCCGGCTCTGGGATGACAGGCATCAAGTCCACAGTAACGGAAGCCTGGTCTCCTCAGGACCTGCTGAGAGGTGGTGCCGCTGAAGGAAAAGGGTCTTGGTGTTCTGGCTAGGTGTCAGGGCTGAGGCTCTGAGGTGGGAGAGCTGAGTTCAGGAATTGGTCCACCAGAGACCTCCTAGCTCCATGTAATACCAACTGGTGAAAGCTCTCCCAAAGATCTCCATCTCAACACTAAGACCCAGCTCCACTCAACAACCAGCAAGTTACAGTGCTGGGCACCCTACGCCAAACAACTAGCAAGACAGGAACACAACCCAACCCATTATCAGAGAGGCTGCCTAAAATCATAATAAGGTCACAGGTACCCCAAAACACACCACTGGACACGGTCCTACCCACCAGAAAGACAAGATCCAGCCTCACCCACCAGAACACAGGCACTAGCACCCTCCACCAGGAAGCCTACACAACCCACTGAACCAACCTTAGCCACTAGGGGCAGACAACATAACCCATGGGAACTATGAACCTGTAGTCTGCGAAAAGGAGACCCCAAACACAGTAAGTTAAGCAAAATGAGAAGACAGAGAAACACACAGCAGATGAAGGAGCAAGGTAAAAACCCACCAGGCCAAACAAATGAAGAGGACATAGGCAGTCTACCTGAAAAAGAATTCAGAGTAATGATAGTAAAGATGATCCAAAATCTTGGAAATAGAATGGAGAAAATACAAGAAACGTTTAACCAGGACCTAGAAGAACTAAAGAGCAAACAAACAATGATGAACAACATAGTAAATGAAATTAAAAATTCTCTAGAAGGGATCAATAGCAGAACAACTGAGGCAGAAGAATGGATAAGTGACGTGGAAGATAAAATAGTGGAAATAACTACTGTAGAGCAGAATAAAGAAAAAAGAATGAAAAGAATTGAAGACAGTCTTAGAGACCTCTGGGACAACATTAAACACACCAACATTCGAATTATAGGGGTCCCAGAAGAAGAATAGAAAAAGAAGGGGGCTGAGAAAATATTGGAAGAGATTATAGTTGAAAACTTCCGTAATATGGGAAAGGAAATAGTCAATCAAGTCCAGGAAGCGCAGAGCGTGCCATACAGAATAAATCCAAGGAGAAACACGCCAAGACGCTTATTAATCAAACTATCAAAATTTAAATACAAAGAAAAAATATTAAAAACAGCAAGGGAAAAACAACAAATAACATACAAGGGAATCCCCATAAGGTTAACAGCTGATCTTTTAGCAGAAACTCTGCAAGCCAGAAGGGAGTGGAAAGACATATTGAAAGTGATGAAAGGGAAAAACATACAACCAAGATTACTCTACCCAGCAAGGATATCATTCAGATTCGTTGGAGAAATTAAAACCTTTACAGACAACCAAAAACTAAAAGAATTCAGCACCACCAAACCAGCTTTACAACAAATGCTAAAGGAACATCTCTAGGAGGAAACACAAGAGAAGGAAAAGACCTACAATAACAAACCCAAAACAATTAAGAAAATGGTAATAGGAACATACATATCGATAGTTACTTTAAACCTGAATGTATTAAATGCTCCCACCAAAAGACATAGACTGGCTGAATGGATACAAAAACAAGACCCATATACATGCTGTCTAAAGAGACCCATTTCAGACCTAGGGACACCTACAGACTGAAAGTGAGGGGATGGAAAAAGATATTGCATGGCAATGGAAATCAAAAGAAAGCTGGAGTGGCCATTCTCATATCAGACAAAATAGACTTTAAAATAAAGACTATTACAGAGACAAAGAAGGACACTACATAATGATCAAGGGATCAAACCAAGAAGAAGATATAACAATTGTAAATATTTATGCACCCAACATAGGAGCACCTCAATACATAAAGCAAATGCTAACGGCATAAAAGGGGAAATCGACAGTAACACAATCATCTTAGGGGACTTTAACACCCCACTTTCACTAATGGACAGATCATCCAAAATGAGAATAAATAAGGAAACACAAGCTTTAAATGATACATTAAACAAGATGGACTTAATTGAGATTTATAGGACATTCCATCCCAAAACAACAGAATACACTCTCTTCTCAAGTGCTCATGGAACATTCTCCAAGATAGATCATATCTTGGGTCACGAATCAAGTCTTGGTAAAATTAAGAAAATTAAAATTGTATCAAGTATGTTTTCCGACCACAATGCTATGAGACTAGATATCAATTACAGGAAAAAATCTGTAAGAAATACAAACACATGGAGGCTAAACAACACACTACTAAATAACCAAGAGATCACTGAAGAAATCAAAGAGGAAATCAAAAAATACCTAGAAACAAATGACAATGAATACACGATGACCCAAAACCTATGGGATGCAGCAGTTCTAAGAGGGAATTTTATAGCAATACAATCCTACCTCAAGAAACAAGAAATATCTCAAATAAACAACCTAACCTTACACCTCAAGCAACTACAGAAACAACAACAACAAAACCCCAAAGTTAACAGAAGGAAAGAAATCATAAGGATCAGATCAGAAGTAAATGAAATAGAAATGAGGAAACGATAGCAAAGATCAATAAAACTAAAAGCTGGTTCTTTGAGAAGATAAAAAAATTGATAAACCACTAGCCAGACTCATCAAGAAAAAAACTGAGAAGACTCAAATCAATAGAATTAAAAATGAAAAAGGAGAAGTAACAACTGACACTGAAGAAATACAAAGGGTCATGAGAGATTACTACAAACAACTATATTCCAATAAAATGGATAACCTGGAAGAAATGGAAACATTCTTAGAAAAGCACAACCTTCCAAGACTGAACCAGGAAAAAATAGAAAATATAAACAGACCAATCACAAGCACTGAAATTGAGATTGTGATTAAAAATCTTCCAACAAACAAAAGCCCAGGACCACACGGCTTCACAGGTGAATTCTATCAAATATTTAGAGAAGATCTAACACCTATCCTTCTCAAACTCTTTCAAAATACAGCAGAGGGAAGAACACTCCCAAACTCCCTCTACGAGACCACCATCACACTGATACCAAAACCAGACAAAGATGCCACAAAGAAAGAAAACTACAGGCCAATATCACTGATGAACATAGATGCAAAAATCCTCAACAAAATACTAGCAAACAGAATCCAACAGCACATTAAAAGGATCATACACCATGATCAAGTGGGATTTATCCCAGGAATGCAAGGATTCTTCAATATATGCAAATCAATCAATGTGATACACCATATTAACAAATTGAAGGAGAAAAACCATATGATCATCTCAACAGATGCAGAAAAAGCTTTTGACAAAATTCAACACCCATTTATGATAAAAAAACCCTCCAGAAAGTAGGCATAGAGGGAACTTACCTCAACATAATAAAGGCCATATATGACAAACCCACAGCCAACATCGTCCTCAATGGTGAAAAACTGAAACCATTTCCACTAAGTTCATGAACAAGACAAAGTTGCCCACTCTCACTGCTGTTATTCAACATAGTTTTGGAAGTTTTAAAACTTCCAAATAACAGCAATAAAAGAAGAAAAATTAATAAAAGGAATCCAAATCGGAAAAGAAGTAAACTGTCACTGTCTGCAGATGACATGATACTATACATAGATAATCCTAAAGGTGCTACCAGAAAACTACTAGAGCTAATCAATGAACCTCGTAAAGTAGCAGGATACAAAATTAATGCACCGAAATCTCTTGCATTCCTATACACTAATGATTAAAAATCTGAAAGAGAAATTAAGGAAACACATTGCAACAAAAAGAATAAAATACCTAGGAATAAACCTACCTAAGGAGACAAAAGACCTGTATGCTGAAAACTATAAGACACTGATGAAAGAAATTAAAGATGATACAAACAGATGGAGAGATATACCATGTTCTTGGATTGGAAGAATCAGCATTGTGAAAATGCCTGTACTACCCAAAGCAATCTACAGATTCAGTGCAATCCTTATCAAACTACCACTGGCATTTTTCACAAAACTAGAACAAAACATTTCACAGTTTGTATGGAAACACAAAAGATCCCAAATAGCCAAAGCAATCTTGAGAAAGAAAAACAGAGCTGGAGGAATCAGGCTCCTGGGCTTCAGACTATACTACAAAGCTACAGTAATCAAGGCCATATTGGTACTGGCACAAAAGCAGAAATATAGTTCAGTGGAACAGGATAGCAAACCCAGAGATAAACCCATGCACATATGGTCACCTTATTTTTGATAAAGGTGGCAAGAATATACAATGGAGAAAACACAGCCTCTTCTATAAGTGGTGCTGGGAAAACTGGACAGCTACGTGTAAAAGAATGAAATTAGAACACTCCCCAACACCATACACAAAAAATAAACTCAAAATGGATTAAAGACCTAAATGTAAGGCCAGACACTATCAAACTCTTAGAGGAAAACATAGGCAGAACACTCTATGACATAAATCACAGCAAGATCCTTTCTGACCCACCTCCTAGAGAAATGGAAATAAAAACAAAAATAAGCAAATGGGACCTAATGAAACTTAAAAGCTTTTGCACAGCAAAGGAAACCATAAACAAGACGAAGAGACAACCCTCAGTATGTGAGAAAAAATTTGCAAGCGAAGCAACTGACAAAGGATTAATCTCCAAAATTTAGAAGCAGCTCATGCAGCTCAATATCAAAAAAACAAACAACCCAATCCAGAAATGGGCAGAAGACCTAAATAGACATTTCTCCAAAGAAGATATACAGATTGCCAACAAACACATGAAAGGATGCTCAACATCACTAATCATTAGAGAAATGCAAATCAAAACTACAATGAGGTATCACCTCACACCAGTCAGAATGCCCATCATCAAAAAATCTACAAACAATAAATGCTGGAGAAGGTGTGGAGAAAAGGGCACCCTCTTGCGCTGTTGGTGGGAATGTAAATTGATATAGCCACTATGGAGAACAGGTCCCTTAAAAAACTAAAAATAGAACTACCATATGACCCAGCAATCCCACTACTGGGCATATACCCTGAGAAAACCATAATTCAAAAAGAGTCATGTACCACAATGTTCACTGCAGCTCTATTTACAATAGCCAGGACATGGAAGCAACCTAGGTGTCCATCGACAGATGAATGGATAAAGAAGATGTGGCACATATATACAGTGGAATATTACTCAGCCATAAAACGAAGCAAAATTGAGTTATTTGTAGTGAGGTGGATGGACCCAGAGACTGTCATACAGAGTGAAGTAAGCCAGAAAGAGAAAAACAAATACTGTATGCTAACGCATATATATGGAATCCAAAAAAAAAAATGGTTCTGAAGAACCTAGGGGCAGGACAGGAATGATGACACTGATATAGAGAATGGACTTGAGGACACGGGGAGGGGGAAGGGACAAAGTGGGAGAGTGGCATGGACTTATATGTACTAACAGATGTAAAATAGATAGCTAGTGGGAAGCAACGCATAGCAGAGGGAGATCAGCTCAGTGCTTTGTGACCACCTAGAGGGGTGGGATAGGGAGACTGGGAGGGAGACGCAGAGGGAGGAGGTATGGGGATATATATATATATGTATAGCTGATTCACTTTGTCATAAAGCAGAAACTAGCATACCATTATAAAGCAATTATACTCCAATAAAGATCTTAAAATAAATAAATAAAATATGCTTATGAAATGTTTCTTTAGGCAGATAGAATTCATACATTCATAAGCTAAAGCCCACATGTATGCACACTAATTGATTTTTATGAATACCAAGTGTGAGTGTTGTTTTCTATCCAAAGTTCTCTGTGTGGTTTTACCATTTAGGCAGCACTGATTTGTCTAGAAGTATTTTGACATGGTACACGTACTAAACATTCAAGCCTGAATTCAGAGTAATTTTCCCTTAAAATTACTTAGAGGCAAAAAAAAAAAAAAAATCTGAGCCATCATTACTCTTACTTCAATGTGAATCACGTGCGTCATCAGCATGATTCCATTTCCTCTAAGTTCACTCTAAAAACTCTTCAACTCAAAGCCAAAATATAATGATATTTGCTTGTTAAGCTTTATAGAAGCATTGGGAAGCCTGGAAATGAGGCTTAAATTATATTGAACATTGGAGTTTCTAATGTCCATTTTTACAATCATTAGTAACTAAGTTTAATGGCTTGCTTTGGGATTGTCATTCTAGACTCAAATCTAGAGAGAAAAACCTGAAGTATACTTTGTGTATTATTTTACACTGTAAAATAAAAAATGTAATGTGATTTCTTGATCATATGTGTATGTGTGTATATATACACACACATTGACATAGACACATGTGTATACACATATATATACAACATGCATATGAAATAAGTGTATATTGGTGCATCTATGTGTTTTTATGCATAAATATAATATACATGTATATACAGGCTGTTTTATTCTGACACGCATGCAATGTATACACATATATATGTTCATATACATTTGTGTGTAGAAGAGCTATTAAGCAGTAGAAAGTGATAAAGACTATCTGACTCTAGATCTTTTTCCTTCTTTTTTTAAATGCCAAACACTGTACCTGTGTAAGTGACCTTTTGAGAAGGTTGGTAGTATTGATGCATATGTACATTGTTGGAAATTGTATTGTGATATTGCTAAAGAGAAGTAGCTTATGTCTGCATATGAGGGTGCAATTGCTTCAAAATGAATCTTCCTCCTCAGTGGTAGATGTCAGCTACTGAAAATAGATATTAAAAAAGACCCTTGAAATATAAATGCTGTGGCATAATAATCTTATAGTGAAGAATTGTATTTAAAATCTTGATTTGTTAATTTTATGCATGCTTTATTTTAGTTTCTCTTAAGGAAATATTACTATTCAAGCATGTAAAATTGCTTGCTTTTCTAAGTTAACAGATTGGCTACAGCATTTATGCTTCTATTTGAACACTTTCAAGAAAGAAGAAAGTTATTAACCCATTCAGAATAGGAATTATGTCTGTTCTATAAACATATTTCAAGTACGCAGTTATTATTGTTTCCCGATCAAGGAGACTTTAGTGTCCCGGTTATAGAAATGAGGAAGATGAACACTCAGAGATAGTTTCATTCTGTGAGTGTTCAATGCATTTGTATATCGATCACTGAAAAAAAATTGCCCATTCTCATCCTTTTAACGTGTTCTTTCCTGATAAAGAAAATGCCATTCTGCGGTTAGGAAAAAACAAGAGGCCATTATTAAATTTAAAAAGCACTGTGCCTTTATTTTATTGGAATCACTTAGTTTATTTGCCTGATTATTTGTTTTCAGCTATTAGAATGTATTTAAAGCTGCTTGAAAACCCACACAGCACTGAACACTGATGTGTTCCTTTTACACCCTTTAGTAGATGCCTTGAAATTCTCCACATAATTTGGAAAATTATTTGGAAAATGCTTTACTCTGCTGCATTAAGGGAACTTAAGTTCTTGTTGTTTTGCTGTTTCTTGAGCACAACCAACTTTCCCTGCCTCAGACATGGTGCTTGCAATTCTCTCCACCCAGAAGGTTCTTACCTGGCTGCCCACACAGCTGTCTTCCTCACTTTAGTCTCTGTTCAAATATCTTTCCAGAGTGGCTTTCTGGAACCACCATACCTAAAATAACCTCTCCAGCCTGCTTTCTGCTTGATTCTTTTAAGTCTTGCCTACCTATATTTTTCTTCATAGCCATTATTACTACCTGGAGTTATAGTGATTCACTTTCTTATTGATTCCATGAGGATAAGGATCTTGTGTGCTATATTCACCTCTCTCAACAGTGCCTGTCATATTGGAGGTGCTCTCAATATTATATATTTTATATATATATATTTATACTTATATATGTATCAAACCCATGCTTAATCAATGTAGAAAGCAAGTTGAAAACCAAAAGATTTAGGCAAGTGACAACCGCACACACTTGAAGCCAATTTATGATTAAATAATACCATACCCAAAGTATCCGAAAAAATGAATTCCTTTTTTCCCAAGAAGTAGGCAAACTAAAACATAATATGCTCTAGTTATTTTAACTTGTAACAAAAGAATTGTTATTTAAAAGCATAAAAAAGAAGCTTTATTAAGATAAATTCTATTTGCAACAGTTAATATAATGGCATGGCATAACATACCTTTATTATTTTGTAATTGCTTTAAATAAATAGAGACCAATTTAGCTATGGGATTTGCATCAACTACTGGCCGAGTTTTAATGGTCAGATTGCCTGTCTGTGGATGGCAAGATCTCCTTATACCTTCCCAGGCTATATTTATTTGAGTTTGCCCATTTCTTTGTATAGGCATAGTATGAATTGATAAAGATCTCTGTATTTGATCAGGATAAAAGAGCAAAAGAGGAATATTGAATATCACCAAATCCATAGGACGAGATTACTGCTTGCTTCTTCAAGTAATATTATAGAAATACATGTTATTTTAATCATCTCAAAGATGTCTCCATGAAAAATGTGTTAGAAAACTTCAGCAAAATAATGCATTGTTGGTTGACAAGCCACTTCAGATTTCCTTTCTGTGGAGTTATTTGTGATCTATCATCCAGTCAGCCCTTAGCAGATATTTCTTTACTCCAATAGAAAAATACACTTTTCAACATAATCTTCTCACATTATTGTTGTCCTTCTGAAACTTTAAGTGTAAATTATGTAATATAATACATGTTCCTGGCCAGCCTAATGCTTTAGAAGTTCAAAATCCAAAAACAGATAAATAAACTAATATAGACAGAGCTAAACTAATATGGATAGAGCATGATCATTGGGTAATTCAGTGAAGATTTTGTGCTTTTCCTTAAGTAAAAACTACACTTTACTGCTGACTTTGTCTCCAGAGCAACAGAGTAGTTTAAATGGGAATAAGAAATAGAAAATGCATGTGGGGTTCCTGCCAGTCATTGTGGAATAATAACAGTAATAGATTTTCTAAGAGCATTATTTCAAAGGGCTCTTTACGTTAACCATCGTCACACAAATATTTTTTTTCCTATATTCAGTGGTTGGAACATTTCTCTCTTATTCAGGAAGCTGTACAAGATATATTTGGCTTTGGAAGTCCTACATGGTAGTAGGATACTTTCTCCTTCCTAGGTAATTTCTACTAATGCAGATATCAATTATGCTTTCAAACTTTTCAATATCTCGCCCTGTGTGTTATGGGTAGTGCAGATTGGTTTTGTTTTATAGTCTTTGTTAATGCGTTTGTAGATTGCATTGAAAGAGTCTGAGAAAATTACTCCATACATCAACATCAACAGTGCAAATTGTTTTTTCCTTTTTTTCTTTTTTGGAAATCTACATACTGTGCTAGTGTAGTACACTGTACAAATCAGTAAAAAAAAAATTAAATGATTAAAGTTGGTTCTGGAAAGTTTTAGGTCGGGAGCAAATGTACTTTTTGAATGCTTCTCAAAATTGAGCAAGAGAAAGGGAAGTAAATAAAAACGACTATGAAACCAAACATATATGCTGCTCTCTTCCTACCATCCAGATTCAGAAATACTTGTGACTTCTGACATGGTGATTAATGTAACATCACTTGTGAAATCAATGAAACTAAAATATTTTCCATACATTCATTGCTTTTCTCTAGCTAATGAACCTTAAATGAAGTTTTATTTATATAGATGTGCTAAGTGTGAACAGAGGAGGTTACTTGGTAATTGTAAGTTAATTAATTATAACTGTAATAAATGTTTCTTTAAGAATTCCTATGGTAACATTTTGCAAGTAAAGATAATGTTATAGCCAACTGTGTTATCAATATAGCCAACTGTGTTATCAAGATAATGCTCTTCTTTACTCAACCATGTGTAGAAGAATAACCTTAACTGAATGTTGCAATGTTTCTAACCTGCATAGTATAAATTCTAATACATTTAAGTGCCATTGTGCTTAATTTTTTTTTTTTTTTTTTTTTTTTTTTTTGCGGTACGCGGGCCTCTCACTGTTGTGGCCTCTCCCGTTGCGGAGCACAGGCTCCGGACGCGCAGGCGCAGCAGCCATGGCTCACGGGCCTAGCCGCTCCGCGGCATGTGGGATATTCCCGGACCGGGGCATGAACCCGTGTCCCCTGCATCGGTAGGCGGACTCTCAACCACTGTGCCACCAGGGAAGCCCGTGCTTAATTTTTGTATCAGACTTGATTCACTGTCTACGTGTAGTTTTCTTTAACGCTCCTGGGTACAGATTGTCTATGCCACATAGAACAAATGATAGGACATTTTGTTAAATCAGTTAATGTCTTTCTCTTCCATGTGTCATGAATTTCAGTATTAAGAACACTTTCATGGAAGAAACAAAAACTTTGCACACTTTATAATACACTTTCAAGACTGCCTAACAATACTTTGTTATATTTTACTCAAATATTTTTATAGCACAAAGTGAAATAAAGCATTACCTAATCTGAAGACTACTACCCAATTGCTTTGCTACACTGACCTTCTGAGAAACCTGCATTGGCTTCTTGTTGCCTTCTGTAATCTCATTCTAAGATTGTCTACAATATGATCCAACCTACTTTTCCAGCCTTATTTCTCTGTCCTTGCATACACCTGGTTCTCCTGCCATACCAGCCTACTGTCTAGAAAACAAAGATGCCTAGTGCTTTTCCTCCTCCATCGCTTTGCTTCTCCATAACTGGTCCCTCTGAGACGCTTTTCCCTATCAAAACTCAAACAAAGAATAGATCTTCCATGTACCCTAAGCCATTAGGGCTTTTGCTACTCCTTTGGATTTTAGTTTACATACAAAGAGAACTCATTATAGTCTGCTTCAGGTAAGAGTTATGAGTGGGTTCAACGCTCCCTCCCCCGCCCTACCTTTTGGATAGAAATTTCTTGGGATTTCTCGTTTTTGTATTCAGAACAGTGTTGGGCAGGTGCCTTGCCCAAAGTATTCCATCAGCAAAATCCGTTAAATGAAAATATATCATGAAGGAATTGCATCATTTGCCTTGGTGAGGCTCTCACAGAATGAAAGAAATAAGAATAGTTGTTTAAACAGTCTTATGTTTAAATTAAATGGAGGGGTAAAGTGATAGTGTCAGCTCAGAAGTACACCTACATTGTCCTTAAATAATGACTTGTTTTAGGTGAAACAGGTTCAGTTTCCTTCAGATGTGTATCATGTCTCCAGTATTGTTGCTTCAATTCTTATCTCCAGTCTGCACTCACCTCCCATGATCACCATCTAGACTTTTGGAGCTATTGCTCATGTATATACACATACATACATATATGTATATATGTATGTATCTTTATTTATATTTTCTTTATTCCAGAAAGAATAAAATATTTGTATTTAATAACAGAATAAATGCTCATCCAATTTTAAGGATTGATTTACATAAATGACACCTACTAAATAAATCCTTCATAAAAGAGAGATGAATTAATCTCAAAATAGTATCATTTGCAATGAATTTAACTATGAATGGCACAATTATTTGATTCCTCCCATGTTAAGAGTCTATTTTAAAAGTCGGTAAGGGGCTTCCCTCGTGGCGCAGTGGTTGCGAGTCCGCCTGCCGATGCAGGGGACACGGGTTCGTGCCCCGGTCTGGGAGGATCCCACATGCCGCGGGGCGGCTGGGCCCGTGAGCCATGGTCGCTGATCCTGTGCGTCCAGAGCCTGTGCTCCGCAACGGGAGAGGCCCGCGTGCCGCAAAAAAAAAAAAAAAAAGCCGCTAAGAACGTTTTCCTGACCTAGAGAGCTTGTAAATTTTATTATATACCTCCTGCAAATACTTCTGATCATCAATTTTAAATAATATTAAATTTGAGGTTGTGGTACACTGTGCCCGATGTGTTGATTGGGTCTTCTATGTTGACTTCTTTTCTTGGCATTTGCTTCTTTTCAATAAAGGAGCATGAAGACCATCCAACATAGAAACGGCCTCTTAGGACCATGAATAATCTGTTATAGCTAATCAAATAAATGCAGAATTTTATATTTTAGGCTTGAATGTCCCTAATTCACCAAGACAGTCACCTCTCACCCCTTGTTAAGGTGATGATCCATGTTAGTTCCCTATCATGTAACTTTCATATTAGACACATCACAGAACTAACCTGGCTTTTTCTTGTAGAACCTAAAAGAAAAGTGAACAAGTACACAGATAATGGGCAAGAGAATAAGGTTTGAGAGGTAGTAGTTTTCTACCTGGGAGAGAGAGAATGTGGTGTGGAATAGTATAGAATAAGATACAATATTCTGCACTTGAAATGTCTGGAGTATATGATACAACCGCACCATCAAATTGGCAAACTAGATTTTTAGTGAGAGGGTACTGCATAGAGAAGGGAGACTGATTGGGTTCTTCAATTGTTTAGTTCAACAGACATTTATTTAGAACCTCATATATGCCAGGCAATGTACTAGGTGCTTCCAAGTACATTGTCATGGAGTTAAACAACCTCAAAAACTTTAACATGATGTACTAAGTGCTATGATACAGATATGAATTGGCATTCTATTGGACAGAGACCTTTTCTTCTACTTCATTTTGTTCCACACAACTCCTGGAATGGTACTACAGAACCACAAGGACATTTGTTGAGATTTGCCTAATTAGAGAGATGGAACTGTGACTTGACTTGGGGCCACCTCCAGTACATGGACAGTAAGACTGTGATTTGTATTCAAATCGGAAAAGGTCTGTGCTTCCCATCAACCTCTGCCAACCAAGTTTACTATTCTTAATATAATTAGCATTTAAATGATTTCATTATGTTGACATTTTAGTCCATGTTATGATTGTTAGTAAAATTAGAAATCCACATGTGGTAGATGATACTTCATAGACTTCATTGAAGTCTGTTAAAGTGAATGATTACATGATTAGTTTCTGAGCCTCCCCTATATCAAAGAGATGGAAGTGATGATAATAAAATCAGTTTCTTTTCAAAAATGACATGACCTTAAACTATAACTAAAGAGGAAATTACAATGCTAGGGAATTCTATGGCAAAAACCAGAACACCACTGAGAAACACAGTAAAAGTTCACCTGCTGTAATATCTAAATCCAAAAGAATTTTTATTTTAAATTGAAGGTTGTTCTCTTCAGTTGAGTTTTCTATCAGTGGGCTCAAAACTCAGGCCCTTATAATCCCTGCCTAGAATCCTGCCTCCAAGGGAATTTCCCTGTTCTAAGGAATTAATCTTGATCGTATTCCTTTTGTCAGTGAAAATTAGTCACCATCCACATTAGACCCCTAAAGGATCAAAGAATAGAAGCTGGGAAACCAGCTCACCCATGTTATTGCCTCACTGGACCTGTTGTTATTCCATTCATTATATCATTTCATGGGTGAAATGAAAGTCTTTATTCAAACCCAAGTAAAATAGTGTCAAATCTTTAAGTAAAATTTTATTGAACTCTCCCCCAAATTTCTAATGCTAGATCACTCAACTGCTTTCTCTAGTGAAAAATTTAGTGTGACTTAACTATACATTCCCCATGTAACTTGTTGGACAGTCTTCATTTCTCTCAAGTATATTTAGGTTTTGAAAACATCTTTGAGTTCTCTGAGTAAATCATTAATTCAGAATTTTATAGGATTGCATTTATGGTTATTTTGAGAAAAATAATTTTATCAGAATTAAGTGGTTTGTTCTTATAGCAAGTGTCTTATTTCATTTCTTCTCCCCTTTGGTCTTTTCTATTCATCAATTTGTTTTCATCCACTGTTGGGGGATCTCGAATCTGGTGTTCTGAAACTGACTTCATGTGCATTCCCTTTTGGAGTGGAGATCCCATTCTGTTCTTTGAAATGCTTACCATTTCCAATACCCACACATCTAATTCTAAGAACTAGTTTTTAAAATGTGTTTTCTCCAAATAAAGTTTTTTGGTTTTGGTTTTTTTGTTTGTTTTTTTGTTTTTTGTTTTTTTAATTTCTAAACCTCTTAGAATTAAATAAGCATTGTCCATTTAAAGAGTTGAGAGTTTGGCCGTTTGAGTTAACACAAACCTTTGTGCTTTGGGGTCATCACATAACGTCTTTTAGCCATCCCCCCGGTATGTAGCTCTTAACTTAGGTATTCACTCAAATTTGGTTGACTCTAGTTAAAAAATGTATCTCTAGACATCCATGAGCATGCGACTTTTACTTCCTGCCTAATTCGATGTGAACTGTGTAGATGTTTGTAGGACACATGTTTTATGCGTCTCATAAATATATCCTTGAAGGTAGTCCCACAATAGTACATGCTCATATGTAGATGAAACTATTATGTTGATTTAGAAATCTTTTGTTTAATGTAGGAATAATGCGATTCAGGTAAAAGTTCCAGGAGTAGTAATGAATTTTACAAAGGTTACATGTTGAGCATTCCTTGAAAAGACTTCTACTTTTAAGGCTTTTTATGCTTCAGAGATTAGATATATTCAATTACTTTTAGAAACCAAAGATACCTCAATAAATCAAGTAATCTAGTCTTTTTCCTTAGGGTAGGTATTGTGTTACCCCATCTTACAGATGAAGCAATTAAGATGCAGAAAGCATGTGAATTGCTTCAGGTGATACACACTGAATAAGTAGAAGAGGAATGTCTAGAAAATAGGCTTTTTACCTTCTCAAAGTCCATTCCAACACTACAGAGACTTTGTTGCAAAGGAAAGATGGGATTCAGATAGAGAGCTGAATGTAGATACTGACTCTACCATTTACTAATTCCAAAGAAGTTGTGACCTGAGTTTGCTCTTATGCAGAGATTTAACACCTACTTCACCATGTCCTTGTGAAGATGAATGTGATAAATATATGCAGTTTTCTGAGTGCAACTAATTAAATAGCAGTTATACTTACTTTTTAAAATCATGCTGCTTCTCCAAAAATAAGCATATAAACCCCGACAATGAATCTTTGAAGAGGGCAGTTTTCGTGTGAATATAAAGGCCCAGGATACTATAAGCAAATTTGTGTTGATTTTTTTTAATGTACCAGTAAGAAAGAGATAAATAAGACAATGTCTTGAGAACTAGTTTAATGTGAGAAATCACTAATTTTCTGTTTTATCTCTACAATTTTTCCCCGATTAAATAGAAGTGACTGAAGACCACTTCTTCTAGGCTATGGTTTTGTCACAGCTGGCCCTGAACTTCCAGCTTGGTTCTTTCCCATGGTGCTGAACTAAACTCAAAACACAACAGAATTTGAGCCAATCAGCATAGACCTGTAAAGATTTCATGCCATATCCCAACATCACGCTTATTTGGTCACTGAACTTTGTTGGGCTTGAATTTGCAGCAAATCCAGGTTTAAATATCATTTTCCCTCCTTCAGTCTTAAACCTGTATACAGAATTGATGCCCCACTCCCCCTACCCAACCTCAAAAAATTGGGAAAGTTGAGTCAACTTATTTTCATTGCTTGTCACTTCATCATGTCTTATTAGGACAGGTGTGGTTTTTATAGCTACCTTGGAGCCCTTTGTAAAGATATTTGGTTGGCTTCTCCTTTTCCAGCAATTATGTCAGCATCTGTGTTATGTAAATATTCTCCACAGTCTCTAATTGTTGCAGCACCAGAATCTGTAGAGAAATCAAAACCCTCTGAAAATAGTCCAGTTCGTTTGTGTTCTCTTTCCCTTGCGCCTTCCTCCTCTTTTGTACCCCTGGCTGCCCACAGAGACACTAATTCTGCCATCAATGACCCTCCAGCTTTCTTATAGTGGTATCACCATCAGTGGTCTTGATTTGAACATAGAACCATAAGAAACATTCTGCTCTCTTCTGACAAAGCTGGGAAAGCGGCCCCTCTCACCTCTCCAATAGATCAGACTGAATTGGCAAACTAATTTCAAGTCATAGATTTAGGTGCCTTTCAGGCTATTTGACTAGGTCTTTCTAGTTAAAGAACAGTATACCTTTCATCCCCCTATAATAGGTCCTTGGCCTTTCTTCCCCAAAATGCCAAGAGGAATAGGTGCTGATAAGAAAGCAAGGTAGGGGATCCACAGAAGTCCCAGGATCACCAACCATGTTTAATGGCCAAGAAGTCATTTTTTGGTATCTGCCAATCAGTATTCCAGTACATTTTCTGAGCTCAAAATATACTCTGCCCATCTCCATCAACAGATGAGTGTTTACCATGCATTTACTCATTTTAAGTACCACCTTATTGTAGGGAAACACAAATGCATAGCACATGCCTCCTTTAGTAGTCAATTCAAAATCAGCATAGATGGGACTGGGGAAAGTAATGAGGTCATATATAAGTAAGGGCTAAGTTATGTGTTATTGAATGTAAGTGCTCCACAAGCTTGTAGGAAAGAAAACATGAGGAAGCTAGTGGGGGTTTTTTCCAATTTGTTTTATTGAAGTATAGTTGATTTACAATGTTGTGTTAGTTTCTGCTATACAGTAAAGTGATTCAGTTATACATAAATATAATAGTTTGCATTTTTTAATCCCAAACTCCCAATCCCTCCCTCCCTTACCACCCTCCCCCTTGGCAACCACAAGTCTGTTCTCTATGTCTGTGAGTCTGTTTCTTTTTCATAGATAGATTCATTTGTGTCATGTTTCAGATTCCACATATAAATGATGTTATATGGTATTTGTCTTTCTCTGTCTGACTTCACTTAGTATGATCATCTCTAGGTCCATCCATGTTGCTGCATTATTTCATTCTTTTTTGTGGCTGAGTAGTATTCCATTGTGTGTGTGTGTGTGTGTGTGTGTGTGTGTGTGTATGTGTGTATATATATATATATATATATATATATATATATATATATATATATCACATCTTCTTTATCCATTCATCTATTGCTGGACACTTAGGTTGTTTCCATGTCTTGGCTATTGTAAAGAGTAGGAAGCCAGTGTTGATCATCAAAGGCATCATGGAGGTATCTGCAACTGTGCCTGGTGGGTCTTGAATTAAATAACTCTTCATGGAATTAAATATAGATCCTAAGACTTTCTTCAGCTTTTTCTTCTCTAAGATGGACAGTAACAATTCTATGACCATGTAGTAACAGAATATTTCTATAAACTCCTGCCATTTCGTGGCTTCTTTTGAACACTTTCCATTTCTATTCACTTGGGAACTCTAGATGTGGAAGCAGAGTGTGTAGTGTCACAATAATAATAAAAAGATAAAGATTTCTACATCTGCATGCTTCTATCAGTAGTATATGTAAATGTCACTTCACACATGCCAAAGCCGTAAAGCACATTTTGCATTCCCTCTTCTATATTAAAGTCTCTTTCGATGGGATTTATTTCCCATTACTTGAATCAATGCATTGCTCTTTTATTCATCTTTTCTTTTCCACCCTCCATTTGTCTTCATTTAAAACTCATATCTGGCTATTCTCTTCTACAAAAAGGTTCACAGTTACCCATTTTAATAAACAGAACCACATACAGAAATACTTAGAAATGGAAGGCACCTTAGAGAATCACCTTTTTCCACACTCTCATGGCTGATGACGTTGAGGTTAAAATAGATTAAGGGATTTGCCTAAAGTTACACACTAGATAAGACAGAGGCAGACTAGGATTATATGACACTTAATTTTACTTTTATCAATATTCAATATTATTCATTCAACAAACATTTATTTGTGTGATAGGAACAATTCTAGGAGCTGAAGGCCAACAGAGGCTCCCCTAGGCATAATTCTGGTCCTGTGGCTCATGTTTCTTTGGGTTTCTTCTCCCTTTGCTGTGCTCACTGTGGCTTCCTGCTATACCTTTTTAAAAAATTGTTTTATTTCTTCATGTATTGATAGTGTCTTTATCTTCACTCAGTCCCAATTAACTTTCCCAAGCTTTTCATTTAATTAATTCCCATCCTCCTTTTCAAGGTACAAACTGGCTGTCTCCTGGCTCAGTGCCATTCTGCCTCATTATCAGGCCTCCATTCTAAAATAATTATTTTGAGTATAATGAAAATGTTAAACATGGTTGAACCCAGTATGTGATTTGTTATAACTCTGACTGCCAACAGCTGTTTTATAGTGTGTTTTGACTTGTATAATAAAGTGTCACATCAAAAAAATAAGCAAACCCTTCATCCTTCCCCCCACCCACCCATTTCATTCTTTGTTGGTAAATATTTGCTTCTATTGTCATGAGGACAGGCTTGTTAGACTTAGGCCTCTTAAGTGACTGTGAATGGTTAGACACAAAACATAGAAAATGTTCTTTCCTCTAATATGAGGTACAATCTTTTGGCCTTCTACCTTCCTTTGAAGGAAAGTCCATATTCTGTGTTATTGCCTTGTTTACTGTTCCTACCAGCAACTATAGTGATTGCATTTAGTTACAGAACATTTGTTTGTTTACTCTATTACTTGATGGAATATTTTTCTTTTACCACCTAATATTCTCTAATAGTTACCCAGATAAATGTCATTGTCTTATCTTTTGTAGCTATAGACAGAATAAAACCATCTTGTGCTTTGTGATCAAAATAAGAATAGCCACAGTTCAGTGTAATGTTTTGTAGAGATACTGAAAGATGGCATTTTATATTTATTTAATTTTTTTAAAAGATAGTTTTAGATTCTCTTTTTTGGTCATGTTTGTTTTGCTATTTCAAACTCTCATAAAGCGTTGCAAGAATAGGACAGGAAGATCTCATATTCTCTTTACCTTGATTAACCAACTGTTTACATTTTATCCTATATATCAGTTTCTCTTTCTGTCTCATAAAAAATGATATACATATATATACATATATATTCTTCATATTATATATGTTACATATGTGTGTGTATATACGCAGTTCATAAACCATTTGAGAATAAGTTGGAAACATGGTGTGACTTATCCTAAATACTTTAGCATATATATCAGTGTATTTCCTGAGTACAGGACCTTCTCTTACATTACACAGAACAAGAATCAAACACAGGCAATTTATCGTTGATGTAATACCATTATCTAATGCATAGTCCACATTCAAATTTCATCCACTGTCACAATAATGTTCTTAACGGCTAATTGTTTTTTCCCATTGGTCCAGGATCTAATCTAGAGTCATGTAAGCCATTTAACTGTCATGCTGTGCTTTACTTTTTTGTTTAAAAGCTTGCATTCAGTCACTAATGACCTGGATAGTGTCTCTTTTTAAAGTAATTTCTGCTTGCTGACTACTGTTCCAAGAATAGGAATTTAAGCCAAAAGCTGTCTAACAAAATCCCTTAGGAATAATGTTATCTGTGCCGGAAATGGCACGACAACTTTGAAACCCTGTTGTGACGACAAGTTTTGGCATTTCAGTAGGAGACAGTAAAGAGAACTCTAAGTTAAGCAACATTTTGCAGTTTTGAAATTTAAATCTTGGAATAGAGATTCTGTTGCCATTCCAGTCAAGGGGTAATGTTTACAAGTAGCCGTGTTGCACACAGATTCACAGTGCAGACTTTAAATCCAACCCTAAATAAATATTTAGCTCAATGATGTGTTAGTGGATGCTTAGTAAAAATCAATGTTTTCATCAAAATGAAATACTGGAGATATTTTTTAAAGTTTGGATGTAAATATTAGTTATTTGTCATTTTTTAATCTAAGTCCCCCTTTTTAAAAAAAGCTGTGCATTTTTAAATGTCTAGCATTAAAATGAATACAAGTAGTTCCCTCCCCCCCAAAAAAAACAAGGAACACTGATCTGTAGTATTTATGATGCCTAAAGCATGCAGTGTTTTGCTTAGTTCTGTAAATAGAATTATGATTAGGGCTACAAGGTTTCCACAGCAATTTCTAGCCACTGTTGAGCAATAGTGATTCCTAAGCCTCAGACAATTTTCTTTTTTCTCCATGTCAGGCTTGCTTCTAAAACTAGATAAAAAGAACATGAAAGAGCCATCGGTTTTACTGACTATGAATGCATATCATGTTTTGTGAAAATTATATGAACCTACCTACCTAAACAGATTCTTTTTTTTTTTTTTTAAGTATTGTAAAAACAGGCAAAAGTACCAAGTACCAGGAAACTGAGTCAGACCTACTGGTAGCAATTACACGACTGAAAAACCAGATGGTTGACGGGAGGTGCAGAGTCATCCCGTGTTATTTTCATGTTTTCCCTCTAAAAGAGAGAGAGATGTTTATACATGCAAGAGACAAATTAGCTACCAGAAAAATACTATGCACATCCATATTCAGCACGTAGATTAAAAATAAAATAATTGTCTGTTCCCTACAGTAGAACAGGCTTGCCCATCCATCCTTGTGATAGATATGCATGCAAAACCAAAATGAAACCAAATCCCTGCAGATGGCTCATAAGTCACAAAAACTGTTTAATCCTTTCATTGCATCCCTTTGGGAAGCCTGCCCCTTCGTTAGTAGTAACATGCAATATGTATAATGTCAAGTATTCTGTTAGTTTTTTAGTAGAAAGCCTTCGTTTTTTCTAACAGATTTTCGTCCCTGTATTTCATATAAAGAGCTTTATGCCACTCTGTTACCTTAATATGTACGTCCATAGAATTCTGTTGTAGCTTTTGTTTTAATAAGAAAAGTGTCAGTAAGCAGAAACCATGTATGGAAATCTTATCTAAAATTGATTGTGGCTCTTATCTGAATTGATTTTAAGAGGCAGGCAGGTAAATCTAAGGTGCATTTTTACATTGCTCTTTCTAGTGGATTTTGCTAGAAAACAGTTGAGTTTCAAGCAGGACTAAAATGAAAGGAGACCTTGGAGTCTTAACCATTGAACAGATGCGGTAAATGCAGCTTTGGAAATACAGCTGTCACTTCACATCTTTTCCACTGAGTACCTATGTAAGCCAATCACCAGAGCTGCTGTCATTATAATATTTTTGTACTTTTGTTGAAAATAGACACTGTGAGAACTCTTTAAACAGAGTAACGTGCCTATTATCAACCTATTTTTAAATATTTCATTCCTTCTTGATTTTCATTCCACTTAAATTTTTTGATGACCAGAACTGATGAGAACTTATAATAAAAAGGTACTTGTCTCTAGCACTGTGAAACTGTTCATTTGTGAGTTGCTAACTTATCAAACCAAATCAGAAATTCTTGATATCTTTATAACATTAAAGCAGTTCCTGATATTGACTCTTGGGAAGGATTTAATTTTCTTATTCTCTAAACTGAAAGTTGTACTGCTCTCTGTGATGATGTGAGATTATTTTTCTCTTTATCCCTGATGGGATTTTATATATATGTGTGCATATATTATATATATAGTATGTATGTGTATAAATGTATGTGTATGTGCTTATACACATAAACACACACACTAGAATAGTTTTAGGTTATATCCGAACCTTGATATGGCTCCGAAAATAGGCAAATAGGTAGAATATATTGAAGTGTTCAATATAGCAACAGGCATTTAATTGACTAATAATTGTATGATCCCTTTTTAATGAATAAAATAATGCAATATTCTCTAACAATGGCTGCCTAACTTAGTAGTATTTCAGTTTTCAAATGGAAAAACTATAATGTAGGGAGCATAATGAACTTCCACAAAATCAGTGTATAAACTACGCACAGAACCTTGATCTCTAAATCTTCAACTTTAAAATCCCTATCTATCTATCTTATACTATATCTACTAAGTATATATATGATATTGTATTGTATTTGGATGTATATAGTGTAAGATGTTTAAGTAGAAATATTAAATAATAAAATGAATCAGTTATAATTCATGACAATATTAAATGATTCTGAACTATGTGTACTCACCTAACCATTGCGCATATTGTTTCCTTTTAGGAAAAAAAAATACCAAGAAAGAAAACAAAGAACAAAATACCCGAGAATTCCTAAAGAACAGTAAGTACTTTAATGAGACAATGATTATACTAGAGCTTCTATGACCTTACAAATTTCTTTTATAGAAATATTCACCTTTCTATTTTCTAAGATAAGAAACTAACATACTAAGTAAATGGAGCCTTCTAAAACTCAATTTCAATTTACTGGAGCAAACTGAAAATCATTTATCCTATAATCCTCTTAGATAAGAGGCCAGGGTAATCCTTGTGATACATATATGTGGCAGAAGATGTTTATGTTGATTCCATCATATCTTTTGACTAGCATCATATCATTTTAAATTCTATAGAAGAAAAACAGTAAGTAAAATTTAATCAAAGTACCTCACGTTCTCTGTATGTGATACAAATTTTTTTTCACTTTGAACAAAATTTTAAGCAGAATCAATATGCTTGGTTTGTTTATAGTCATTAAATTAGAATTATTAAAAAATGGCAGCCATCTGCAGGCATTAAAACAGAGCTTAATCTCATTAGTACATTTCTTTCCAATCTTCTCACAACTTAATTATGACGTGTATTTCCTTACATAGCTATTATTTGTTAGTAATAATTGTTTTTATTAAACAAAATTAAGTGCATTCTTGATATAATTCTTTCTGGTAAAACTAGTAATATTGTAATGATTTCCTAGATGTAAACAATTACATATAATGTAAATAATTATAAATTTTGAATATGTGAATATCAAAAAATAGTAAAATAAATATAGGAAAGCAAAATCCACTTTGGTGACCCATGGTATATCACTTTTAATACCATGGTAGTTTTGAAATGAGTTTTCAAATGCACTTCTCTAAAATTCATAACAGAAATGTTAAAGTAAAATGTAGTGAATTAGCAAAATGATAGATCTATATCTTGAGATATATCAAAATAGAATAAAGTCCAATGGAAAGGCTATAAATGTGATATAAAAAAAGAAATTCATGAATAATTTTTCTAGGATATATACAAATTACACTTAATAAGATTTTCTAGCACCCAAAGAACTTTAAGATGTGATTCATGCATTAAATGATTAAATATAATTAATCATGGTAATGATGATATATATGCAATTTATCTTAAACTTATTTTACTTTTGAAGTGTGAGAGAAGCAGGAAGAAAAGGATTTTCTTTTACTTACCTATCTGAATATTATCCCTGTGCTGCCTCACTTTATACAAAGTAATTTACCTCACTTTTTGCTGTGGTTATGGATGGCTATACACTTTCAGTTTTAATCAGAGATTTACAAAATTCAAACTTCAGAACTTACAAAAACTGTTCCTTGTTTTAAAAAAGAAACTCCAAATATGTGAATTGCTTTTCTGAGGTGACATAATATGTTTACATCGTCTTGGGTATAAGAAGGATAATTTAAGAATTAGATTTTTCTATCATGGTTAAAAAAAAGAAAAAGTGCTGCCAATTTGAGTGAATTGCAGAATATGAAATAAATGGGCAATTTCTTTTTGACATGTTTTATTGCCAACATCTTACTGACCAGAGAAAGTCAACTAAGTAATTCAGCCAAAACATAACACAACACCTAGAAGTTGTCCCACAAGAAGTCTAGCTTCCCTTTAAGTTTTGTTTTTATGTAAATAAGTCAGTTTTTAAACATAATTCCAATTCCTTACACTACTTATTGGGGAAAAGGTTGGATTTTTAAGTGAAAGAACCATGCATATTTGTCTTGAGGTCTTTATACAAGAGCCAGATAATACCTACCCTAGCCTCTCACAATTTCTTAGTCATCTTCTTATAATTTTATTGTGAAAAGCTATCAGTGGCTTTTTATCTGATCTGATTAATCTATAACTTATTTGGCCTGTTATTCAGTGTGACTTATATAAGTGATTTGATTTGAAATGTGATTTTCAATAGGATTTAGTATGGCATACTTTGGAAGGACCTGATTCAAGTAATGACATCTTTTGCTCATTTGGAATAATCCTAGGGAAAATAATGTATGTTTCCAAGAAAAAAATCATGCCTTTTCTTGGTGCATTTTGTGGTATAGGGCAGTTTTTCCCTTCAGTCTCTAATTGTCTTTTATTTAACAACAACGTGTTAAACTACTCGTAAGTAATTGTAAGGAAAAAGTGACTCTTTTTAAGATACATATCATCTGATTTAATGGTTCCAGAATTCTTACGCCCTAATCCTTCCTTCTATTTTTTTTAATTTTTATTTTATATTGGAGTATAGTTGATTAACAATGTTGTGTAAGTTTTAAGTGTACAGCAGAGTGATTCAGTTATACATATACATGTATCTATTCTTTTTCAAATTCTTTTCCCATTTAAGTTATTGCAGAGTATTGAGCAGAGTTCCCTTGCATTACAGTAGGTCTTGTTGGTTACCTATTTTAAATACAGCAGTGTGTACATGTCAATCCCAAATTCCATATTGATCCCTCCCCGTTCATCCTTTCCCCCCAGTAACCATAAGTTCATTCTCTAAGTCTGTGAGACTGTTTCTGTTGTGTAAATAAGTTCAATTGTATCATTTTTTTTTAAGATTCCCCATATAAGCGGTATCATATGATCTTTGTCTTTGTCTGTCTTTCTTCCCTTAGTATGATAGTCTCCAGGTCCATCCATGTTGCTGCAAATGCCATTATTTCATTCTTTGTAATGGCTGAGTAATATTCCACTGTATATATGTACCACATACTCTTTATCCATTTGTCTGTCGATGGACATTTAGGCTGCTTCCATGTCCTGACTACTGTAAATAGTGCTGCAATGAACATTGGGGTTCATGTATCCTTTCGAACCATGGTTTTCTCCAGATACATGCCCAGGAGTGGGATTGCTAGATCATATGGTAGCTCTATTTTTAGTTTCTTAAGGAACTTCCATAATGTTCTCCATAGTGGCTGTACCAGTTTACATTCCCGTCAACAGCATATGAGGGTTCTCTTTTCTCCACACCCTCTCCAGCATTTACTGTTTGTAGACTTTTTGGTGATGGCCGTTCTGACCATTGTGAGGTGATACTCATTGTAGTTTTGATTTACATTTCTCTAATAATTAGCGATGTTGAGCATCTTATTGTGTGCTTTTTGACCGTCTGTATGTCTTCTTTGGAGAAATGTTTATTTAGGTCTTCTGCCCATTTTTAAAATTTTTTCTTTAATATTAAGCCACATGAGATGTTTGTAAATTTTAGAGATTAATCCCTTGTCGGTTGCATCGTTTGCAAATATTTTCTCCCTTTCTGTGGATGGTCTTTTCGTTTTCCTTCTGGTTTCCTTTGCTGTGCAAAAGCTTTGAGTTTAATTAGGTCCCATTTGTTTATTTTTGTTTATATTTCCACTACTCCAGGAGAGGGATCTTGCTGTGATTTATGTCAAAGAGTGCTCTGCCTTTATTTTTCTCTAACAGTTTGATAGTAGTTGGTCTTATATTTAGGTATTTAATCCAGTTTGAATTGATTTTTGTGTATGGTATTGAAGAATGTTCTAATTTCATTTTTTTACATGTAACTGTCCAACATTTCCAGCACCATTTACTGAAGAGACTGTCTTTTCTCCATTGTACATCCTTGCCTTCTTGGTCACAGATTAATTGACCACAGGTGCATGGGTTTATCTCTGGACTTTGTATCCTGTTCCATTGATCTGTATTTCTGTTTTTGTGCCAGTACCATACTATTTTCATGACTGTAGTTTTGTAGTATAGTCTGAAGTCCAGGAGCCTGATTCTTCCAGCTCCATTTTTCTTTCTCAAGATTGCTTTGGCTATTCAGGGTCTTTTGTGTCTCCATACAAATTTTAAGATTTTTTTGTTCTAGTTGTGTGAAAAATGCCATTGGTAATTTGATAGGGATTGCATTGAATCTGTAGATTGACTTGGGTAGTATAGTCATTTTGACAGTTTTGATTCTGCCAATCCAAGAACGTGGTATATCCTTCCATCTGTTTGTGTCGTGTTCGATTTCTTTCATCAGCATATTAAAGTTTTCAGAGTACATATCTTTTGCCTCCTTAGGTAGGCTTATTCCTAGGTGTTTTATTCTTTTGATGTGGTGGTAAATGGGATCACTTCTTTAATTTCTCTTTCTGAACTACTGTTGTTAGTGTATAGAAATGCAATAGACTTCTATGTCTATATTTTATATCCTGCATTACCGAATTCATTGAGGAGTCTAGTAGTTTCCTAGTAGCATCTTTAGGATTTTCTGTCACCTGCAAACACTGACAGTTTTACTTCTTTTCCAATTTGGATTCCCTTTATTTCTTTTTCTTCTCTGATTGCTGTGGCTAGGACTTCCAAAACTATGTTGAATAAAAGTGGTGATAGTGAACATCTTTGTCTTGTTCCTGATCTTAGAGGAAATACTTTCAGTTTTTCACCATTGAGCATTATGTTAGCTGTAAGTTTGTCATATATGGCCTTTATTATGTTGAGGTAGGTTCCCTCTATGCCCAGTTTATGGAGAGTTTTTTTTACCATAAATGGGTGTTGAATTTTGTCAAAAGCTTTTTCTGCATCTATTGAGATGATCATATGGTTTTTAATTCTTCAGTTTGTTCATGTGGTGTATCACATTGACTGATTTGCATATATTGAAGAATCCTTGCATTCCTGGGATAAATCCCACTTGATCATGGTGCATGATCGTTTGCTAGTATTTTGTTGAAGATTTTTGTGTCTATGATCATCAGTGATATTGGCCTGTAATTTTATTTTCTGTGGTATCTTTGTTTGGATTTGGTATCAGGGTGATGGTGGCCTCATAGAATGAATTTGGGAGTGTTCCTTCCCCTGAAATTTTTTGGAATAGTTTCAGAAGGATAGGTGTTAACTCTTTTCTAAGTGTTTGATAGAATTCACCTGTGAAGCCATCTGGTCTTGGACTTTTGTTTGTTGGAAGATTTTTAATTACAGTTTCAATATCATTACTTGTGATTGGTCTGTTCGTATTTTCTGTTTCTTCCTGGTTCAGTCTTGGGAGGTTATACCTTTCCAAGAGTTTGTCCATTTCTTCTAGGTTTTCCTTTTATTGGCATATAGTTGCTTGTAGTAGTCTCTTATGATTCTTTATTTCTGTGGTGTCATAACTTTTCCTTTTTCATTTCTAATTTTATTGTTTTGAGCTCTCTCCCTCTTTTTCTTAATGAGTCTGGCTAAAGGTTTATCAATTTTGTTTATCTTCTCAAAGAACTAGCTTTTAATTTCATTGATCTTTTCTGTTTTCTTCATCTCTATTTCATTGACTTCTGCTCTGATCTTTATGATTTCTTTCCTTCTACTAACTTTGGGTTTTGTTTGTTCTCCTTTCTCTAGTTGCTTTAAGTGTAAGGTTAAGTTGTTTATTTGAGGTTTTTCTTGTTTCCTGAAGTAAGACTGTATTGCTATAAACTTCCCTCTTAGAACTGCTTTTGCTGTGTCCCATATGTTTCAGGTCTTCGTGGTTTCATTGTCATTTGTCTCTAGGTATTTTTTGATTTCCTCTGATTTCTTCAGTGATCCCTTGATTATTTAGTAGCGTATTGTTTAGCCTCCACATGTTTGTGTTTTTTACGGGTTTTAATCTCATAGTGTTGTGGTCAGAAAAGATGCTTGATATGATTTCAATTTTCTTAAATTTACCGAGGCTCGCTTTTTGGCCCAGCATGTGATCAATCTTGGATAATGTTCCATGTGCACTTGAAAAGAATATGTATTCTGCTGCTTTTGGATGGAATGATCTATAAATATCAGTTAATCCATCTGGTCTAATGTGTCATTTAAGGCCTGTGTTTCCTTAATGATTTTCTGTCTGGATGATCTGTCCATTGATGAAAGTGGGGTGTTAGAGTCCCCCATTATTATTGTGTTACTGTCAGTTTCTTTTTTATGGCTGTTAGGAGCACCTCAGTATATTAGGCAAATGCTATGTTGGGTGCATATATATTTACAATTGTTATATCTTCTTCTTGGATTGATCCCTTGATCATTATGTAGTGTCCTTCTTTGCCCCTTGTAACAGTCTTGTAACAGTCTTTATTTTAAAGTCTACTTTGTCTGATATGAGTATTGCTACTCCAGCTTTCTTTTGATTTCTACTTGCATGGAATACCTTTTTCCATCCCCCCACTTTCAGTCTGTATGTGTCCCTAGGTCTGAAGTGGGTGTCTTATAGACAACATGTATACGGGTCTTGTTTTTGTATCCATTCAGCCAGTCTGTGTCTTCTGGTTGGAACATTTAATCTGTTTATGTTTAAGGTAATTGTTGATATGTATGTTCTTATTGCCACTTGGTTAATTGTTTTGGATTTGCTTTTGTAGGTCTTTTTTCTTCCCTTCCTCCTTTGTTCTCTTCTTTTGTGATTTGAGGACTAACCTTAGTGTTGTGTTTGGATTATTTTTTCTTTTTTGTGTGTGTATCTATTGTATATTTTCAGCTTGTGGTTACCATGAGGTTTTGCTATAGCAGTCTATATATAAACAAGATTGTTTTTAAGTTGCTGGTCTTTTAATTTCAAATGCATTTCCAATATCCTGCATTTGTGCTCTCCTCTTCTCACAGTTGCTGGTTTTGATATCATATTTGTGTGAAAATGATTTCCTACCTTTACTGTATATCTGCCTTTACCAGTGAGCTTTTCCATTCGTAATTTTCCTGTTTCTAAGTGTGGCCTTTTCTTTTCTGCCTAGAGAAGTTCCTTTAGCATTTGTTGCAAAGCTGGTTGGGTAGTGCTGAATTCTCTTAGCTTTTGCTTGTCTGTAAAGCTTTTGATGTATCTGTCGAATCTGAAGGAGAGCCTTGCTAGGTACAGTATTCTTGGTTGTAGGTTCTTCCCTTTTATCACTTTAAATATTTCATGCACTGCCTTCTGGCCTGCAGAGTTTCTGCCGAGAAATCAGCTGATGATCGTATGGGGATTCCCTTGTATGTTTGTGCTTTTCCCTTGTTGGTTTTAATACTTTGTCTTTAATTTTTGTCAATTTGATTCCTATGTGTCTCGGCATGTTTCTCCTTGGGTTTATTCTATCAGGGACTCTTTGCTTCCTGGACTTGGGTGACTGTTATTCTTCCCATGTTAGGAAAGTTTTCAGCTATTATCTCTTCAAATATTTTCTCAGGTCTTTTCTCTCTCTCTTCTCCTTCTAAGACCCCTATAATGCCACCAACATTTGTTGGTGCATTTAATGTTGTCCCAGAGGCCTCTTAGACTGTCCTCATTTCTTTTCATTCTTTTATGTTTATTCTGTTCTGCAGCAGTGCATTCCACCATTCTGTGTTCCAGGTCACTTATCCGTTCTTCTGCCTCAGTTATTCTGCTATTGATGCCTTCTAGTGTATTCTTCATTTCAGTTATTGTATTGTTCATCCCTGTTTGTTCTTTATATCTTCTAGTTCTTTGTTAGACATTTCTTGCATCTTCTCAATCTGTACCTTCATTCTTTTTCGAGATCTTAGATCATCTTTACTATCATAACTCTGAATCTGCTTCAGGTAGATTGCCTATCTCCACTTCACTTAGTTGCCCTTCTGAGGTTTTATCTTGTTCCTTCCTCTAGGACATACTCCTCTGCTGTCTCATTTTGTCTAACTAACTTTCTGATTGCAGTTTCCATTCTGCAGGGTTGTATTTCTTTGTGCTTCTGCTGTCTGCCCCCTGGTGGGAAGGACTGGTTCCTGTCCACTGGTGGGTGGAGCTGGGTCTGTCCCTCCAGCAGGTAGGGCCATATTACAGGGTGTTTATTGGGCAGCTGTGTGCTCAGGAAGACTTCAAGCAGCCTGTCTGATGAAGGGTAGGGCTGTGTTCCTGCCCTGTTGGTTGTTTGGCCTGAGGCATCCCAGCACTGGAGCCTACAGGCTGTTGGGTGGGGACAGGTCTTGGTGAGAAGGGGTGGCCTCTAGGAGGGCTCATGCCAATGAGTACTCCCCAGAACTACTGCCACCAGTGTCGCCACACTGTGCCAGAGCCACCCCCACTGCCACAGGAGACCCTCCAATACTAGCAGGTAGGCCTGACCCAGTCTCTTATGAGGTCACTGCTTTTTTCTCTGGGTCCTGGTGCTCACAAGACCCTGTGTGCACCCTCCAAGAGTAGAGTTTCTCTTTCCCCCAATCCTGTGGAATTCCTGAAATCTTACCCTGCTGGCCTTCAAAGCCACATTCTCTGGGGGCTCCTCCTACCATTGCCAGACCCACAGGCTGGAGTGCCTGACGTGGTGCCCAGAACTTTCACTCCTGTCGGAGAATTTCTGTGGTTCAATTATTTTCCAGTCTGTGGGTTGCCCACCCCCCAGGTATGGGATTTGATTTTATCGTGGTTATACCCTTCCTACTGTCTCGCTGTGGCTTCTCCTTTGTCTTTGGATGTAGGGTATCCTTTCTGGTAGGTTCCAGCATTTTTTTGTCAATGGTTGTTCAGCAATGAGTTGTGATTTGGGTGTTTCTGTAGGAAGAGGTGTGAGCTCATGTCTTTCTACTTCACCATCTTGTCTCCGCCCACACTGGATCCTTCCTCCTTTCTTTAGTTCCTTCCTTCCTCAAAAAAAATGACTCAATTTAAGCCTGAATAATAAAAAACATATAGTTTATTTCTTTAAAATTTTATAAAATATTTATGAAGAGAAATCTGAATTAAAATGATGTTGTCAAATATGTGTTAATATATGTCTTAAGGGTGTCAGTGCATGGAATAAAGCATGATATTAGGTGACTATTTTTCTTGTCTTTATCTGTAGAATACGTGCTTGTATTATACACCCATGACTAGTAAATAAGCTTTTACAACTTTTATTTGAATCAAACCTTACAAATGAAAGATGTTTTAGCAAAGGAAAGCCATACAGACCTCCTATACTTTTTCTTCAGAGCCCATAGCTTAAGAATGATTTGGTGGGGACTTCCCTGGTGGTCCAGTGGTTAAGACTTCACCTTCCAATGCAGGGGGTGTGGGTTCTATCCCTGGTCAGGGAGCTAAGATCCCACATGCCTCATGGCCTAAAAACCAAAATATAAAAGAGAAGCAATATTGTAACAAATTCAATAAAGACTTTAAAAATGGTCCACATCAAAAAATATATTAAAAAAATTTGTTTAATGATTTGGTGATTAAAATATTACTACAGATCTTTAGAGAACATTGCACTTATATTTCACAAAAACTTTTTGTGCTTAAGAAAGATAAGGAAAATAAGGAAAGAGGACCATTGGATACTGTATTTTATATTAATAATTTTCCTCTCAATTGCTGAACACTTGGTGGTGCTTTCAAGAGCTCAATGGGTCAGCACTTTATAGACTCTAAACACACTGGAAAATAATAACAAAGAGGATACATATTAAAAATTCAGGTGCTCAAGCATGCTTCTGAAAAACTATTCACATTACCCTAGATTTACTAAACCTCTTTAAATACTATTGGGAGTTGACGTTCTCACTCAGGGCATGACTATTATTACCAATCTTGCTTTCCTGGCACACCAAATAGAGCAAGAAGTTTTCAGTAAGAAAGGTCCTAATGGAAAGCAGATTTTAACTAGGAAAGGGTTTGTGATTCACTGGAGAAGAAACATTATTTGTAAATGCTCTGCTCAAGCTTCATTTAGTCAAACCTCTCTTTATTTGAAGTAGTTAAGTCCCTGTAATCAAAAAGTATAGACGTGTGTGTGTGCGTGTGTGTGTGTGTAATAGTAGCATAGAGCTAGGGAAAAAACTTATCTGGTCTCAAGTTCTTTTTTTATAGACATTACCTCCTTTAATATGCTCATTTATAGAGGGCCAGATAAGACAAGTCATTTATCCAAGCTGTTGTATCTAGTGACAGAATCAAGAAAAATTCTGGCTTCATTAACCACCCACTGTTTTTCCTATCTGTAGTATTAATTGAAAGAGCTTATAGAAAAACTGAGGGTTTCAGATTGGTTCAAGAAGCCTATTCTCAAAATTTTAACTTCATTCAACCAAAACTCTAACAAAATTTTATTTAAATAGCATGGCCTACTCTCTACCTGCCAAAAATTTTATTGTGATATGGCTCACTAGGATGATGTTTATAGTGGAAAGAATTAGAGAGAGTTAGTTAGAGAATCTGAGTTTGAATCTTGACTTCATCTATTCCCCCTCTCATAGCAAAGAGTCCTGGGGAAGGTGATGACTTTCAAGATCACACAGGTAAATTACTACTGGATAACAATAATACATACATACAATCTACCCTCAGCAAAAGTTAAGCAATTACCTCTTCGATTCTCTACTTTTTTTATCTAGATGATGAAAAAAAAATCTGTCCAGTCTGCTTCCTGAGACTCTCTGAGAGCTAATTAGATTGCTGTAGTGATGTTATTACATTATTTTATAAAATCTTATACTATGTTACTATAAAAAAAACAAGTTCCTTTTGTGTGAAAATTTGACTTTACTGTTTTGGGAATCCAATATTTCATTTTACAACAACAGTCCATTGCTGATGAAATCACAGTTATTGATTGACGTCTGTTTTAGACAATAATGGTCATCCAGAAAAAAATTCCCTTTTCCTTGAATTTATAATTTACCCTTAATCCTGATCAGCCTTTCTCACACATAGACCTAAGAGAGTTCTTATAAAAAAGGAAGAGTGTTAGGAAGGGAAAAGGAACACTTATTGGGCTCTTAGTTTGTGTCACATGCTCTACTAATTATACAATTAAATTTCATTTGATTGTCAAAAGTACTCCTCCTATGTTATCATAGGTTCATCGATAATGAAAATAAGAACTGAAAGCCTTATAAAGTTAGCCTAATTTAGTAAGCAGAAGTTTTACCATTTGAACTCAGGTCTGATTTACCCCTTTTCAAGTTATCACTCTTAAACATTTAACAACGGGTGAAGGCAAAGCCTATTTCATTTTCCTGTATGAATGATGGCATGGTGGGAGGAGGTGGAAGTAAAGAATATATCACTTTTTAAAATGTAATTTGTCTATGAAGAATACTTGATGTACAGATAATACTACTTTATCACTTATCGTCAATAAACATTAGCTTGCATCATGCCTATTTGTCCTTCAGATGCTAAAATTAAACCATGATAGGAGAATTTAATTATTAAAGACAGCTATCTTTAGATAGAAAAAGTAGAACCAAAATTTAAACGAATGATAGCCATAAGTGTAAAAGATCACCTAAAGAGAAAGAACTATATTTACTCTACTTTTGTTTGTAAATTAACAAATGGATGTTCACAGTATGTGCTTCTTAGATTTCTATGCTTATGTTATTATCTGGACTTGTTCCCTTTAAAATCATTGGTAAAACTTCAGAAATTTATCCCTTTATTCATTAATCTTTAATATTTGCTAGTGAGTGCCTACCGTCTACACTATCCCAGGTGTTAGAGATACAGAAGTGACCAAAGCACAGCCTCTGCCATCAAGTGGCTTATATTAAGAGTAATTACAAATACTGGAATGTCTATTTTATAAAGAGAATAATAGTACTTTGACTTACAGTAATTTAAGGTTCTCATATGATTAACCGTGGTCAGAATCACTTTATGTATTCATTTACTAGGTGACTGAGAATTTTGTTGCTTTCTTTGGGACATTGGGTATGATGGGTTTCCCACAATCATTACTATTCATGGTAAAGCAAAGCTAAACAAATTTCGTGACTTAGGGCATTTCCTAGAACACTAAAGAAGGAGCCTTCTATAATCATATTATAGCAACGTACTGGCTTTGGAAACTCACTCTCTGTGTTCAAATCCCAGCTCCACTGCTTATTAGCTATGGGATTTAGGGCAATTTAGTAGACCTCGTGATTGTAGGTACTACACTGAAGTTAGCTATTATACTCATTCAATAGAAGTTGATAGAATTCAGTCCACTTTTTATTTCTAGAAACATTAAGCTTTGATTTGGCTGCTCTTATTGAAATTAGTCTTTATTTTGTTCTGAAAATTGTATCATCGTTCATGACTCAAATATAAGTTGTATAGTTACAAAAGAGAAGGGCAATGCTTTCAAATCAGCAATATGGTTTTAGAGATATGTGAAGTCTAAAGTTAATAAGACTTTAAAACAAATCATTCAGCCGAGTGATTAATGCTAATTTTGATCTGCTCTAACATGGAGATTTATTTACAGATTTGTCGGCACCAGGGCATTACCGTGGGTTGCATTATTCATTTGTGTAATTAAGAACATTGGCAGTGGAGGAAGGAACTGCATTCAGGTCCTTTTTCTGCCACTTACTTGCTGTATGACCTCAGGAAGACAATTTAACCTCTGCCTCAATGTCCTCATATATTACAATGGAGATAATAAATCCTATTTTATAGGCTTCATATGAGAATTCCAGTACACGTTTTTTAAGTGTTTATTACAGAAGTTAATACAGTAACATCAGCAGATAGTACTTCTGTTGTTATATTTGCTATTAAAGATATCTCCTTTGCAACATTAAAGGGGCATTTTTTAAAAATCATAAACCACATACAAGTCTGCAAGGAATAAAGACGAAGGAAAGTACAAAGGACGAAGAGTAGTGAAGGCTGGTTAGTAAACCTGAATGCAAGATGAAATTTGGTTTCGATACAATAGTAGTCTACCATGAGCCCTCTCCTAGAAGGCCTCTTCCTCCTTAAAGCAAATGCTACTGAAGTTAGACAAGGCCAATCGCATGGCTCCCTTTCAGAGAGGTCAAAAGTAAGACTTGAGACATTTTGCCAGTCTTCATGGTTCTACAAGTAAGCTAAATTAGCATGCATCCTGTTGTGAAGGGTACCAAAAAGGCTTTCTACCCTACCAAGAAATGCCTTCCTTTGGGGTCACAAATGGGGTCATTTTCTCCAGAGAAAATAACCCTAACCCCAACTGTAGGCTGAGCAGGTTTCCAGAAATAAATTATACCCAACACATGCTATTACAGGCACCATTGTAAAGTTAAGGGCAGTTTTATGCCACTGCATAGCAAAATGATACACTCTTCCTTTAAAGAAAGTTACATAAAGTTTTGTATGTGATATCTAAAACTGAAGTCGCAAAATTATTCTTTCACCAAGGAAATCTCAGATAACAGCACTTCTTATTTTGCTGCTTTTTCCCCCATGTTAAGGAATCAACTGAGTTCCTCCTCATTTTAGTACCTCACCTATGTTGTTAGTAAATTTCACATCTACCATTTTAATTTGCTTTATTGTTTGTCATTCTTTTGCAAATATCGTAAAAATCCCTTTATAATACTGACATGGAGTATCAATACCAACACCACTCTCCTTTTCATGTCGAATCCTGTTCTGCCTCTAAAGACAGGTATATCCCAGCCTTAGTAATAATGATTCATTTATCACCAGAATGTAATTCATGGTAAATATCTTATTTTTCTCTTCTCCTTAAAAGTTAATCCTTACATAAACTACACACGATTTTATTTCTTTCCTATTCTAAAATATAAAAAAATCTGGTTCAGCATATGCTCCATTGTACATTTGAGCAATTTATGTCTCCTTATGGCTAATATGAATTGCTTAACCCTGCTATTGTTTTTATTTTCCACTTTCAAAAGTATCCTGGCAAAGCCTATGTTTCAGACTGAGGAAGGAAAGTCTCTAAACAAATGCCCAAAGTGCATTGGCTTCCTAACTCGATGACCCCCAAAGTGGTATTATATGAATTTTCAACAGTCTGAAATGTAAAAAATAATTCTTCACAGTTTTGCCAGTTGCTCAGGGTTTTTGCTTATCCGTCTTATTTTGGCATGTAGCATTGACACGTTTGCTTTAACATCTCCTGGGAAGTACTTATTTATTTTTTATTAACTATGTAATATTTGAACGTTATTTAGCCTTGGATTTTCCTTCTCTTTTGTATTTAAAAATACATTTTCCTCATTTTAGAGAAGGTTTTCATAATGCCCCCCATTGTGTCTTAGAGCATTTTATATGTGATAGTATTTATAATATCATTGTATTCTAGAATGCATGATTTTTAAAAATTTATCTGAATTATACGTAACATAATTCTAGAAAAAGATGGGTTTGCATAATTGTGTAATTATTAATATGCCCATTGTTTCCAATTATGATGAGATTTGAACAGTTGTCAATATAGTTCACGAAAGGCAAAGCCAAATTTGTTATTGAGACAGCTAAAGAAATGGAGAAAAAACAGGCAGTCCCCCACCTATGAAAGTTATGTTTTCTTTCTATTTCATGAGATAGATATTTACTCAGAGTCATTGCACAAACAAACCCATGAAAAGCCACAGTCTCCGCTGAGCCACAGTATTTAGAGCATTGGGAATGGGGATGGCATGAGTGAAAGGGGGACAACAGCAAAATGTTTCTCCATTTCTCCTGACACTGAATTGACCCTGCCCAAAATTTGAAAAATAAGTAAAGCTGGCTTTCCATACTGCCTTGTCTCTTTCTGACCTTTGCTTTTTTCCTGATGTAATTCTGTTTCCCACCTAATGTTCTTGAGATGCCTTTTCTTTAAAGTGGTTTCAGCTTCTAATTTCCTAACCCCACTTTTCTCTTGCTCAGCACGCCTCAGTGCAGCTGGTATAGGGAAGCTACTAAGAAAAAAGGAACCGGCTCAAAGTACTCGCACTGGCCCTGCATTCTCTCTGCTCTCCCCCAACCCCTGTACACAATAGTGTTAACCCAAAAAGCAAATGACAGAGGGGATTTTACACAGTGTGAGGTCCTGAAATGATGAGCTCAGATGGTATGGGTGGAGATATTTGGGGACACAAAGTTTCAGTCCATCACAACCATCTATACCAACCATTCTATTGGGACGACTCAGATCAAGAAAGTAGCGCTTAAATTTTAATTTTCAATTTGTATCATAACTAACTCTGGATGTAAATATAATTAGTAATGATGAAACAAATGCTGTGTTCCTTCTGTGCTAGTGTCAACAGTTATGGAAGTAGCACAGTGAGGCCAAGCCAGCCCATGCCTCTGTCCTCAGACTGAAGGCAACGGTGGTCACCATTAACTGAACGCTTACTTCCCCCTGAGCACTTTACATGTAATTTCCCCTATTTCACAAACGAGCAAACTGAGAGGCAAACTAACTTTCTTAATGTAACATATCTTATAATTTTTGAGCTAGATGCAGACTCGAGTCTATATAGTGCTAAAACCCGTACTCTTAAACAGACAAGCTTCAGACTTATACCAAAACAATGTTTGAAGAATTTCTCTCTGCCTGAGAGGGTGAACTCCTCGAGTGTGGTAGGCAAATCATCTTTGTGTCCCAGACTCTGTGCCAGAGTTCGTGCTCAGTGCTAGTTGAACCAAACTGATGACTTTTTTACTCAGATCTATCATAGTAGTGGCTTCATTGAAAATTTTCTTTTCTCTTATTTTTCCTCACCAAAGCTAGATTAATCTACATCCCCAAACACTCCATTGCAATAAGGTTTTCTTTTCAAGAGTTGTATCTTTAGCCCTATACAAATTTGTCATTTATTTTGACCTTTTTTTAATTATGATAAAATATACATAATATAAAATTGACTGTTTTAACCATTTTTAAGTGTACAGTTCAGTGGTATGAAGTTCTTTCACACTGTTGTACAACCATCACCACCATGTACCCCCAGAACTTTTTCATCTTCCCAAACTGAAACTCCATATCCATCAAACAATAACTCCCCATTCCCTCTCTCCACAGCCCCTGGAAGCCACCATTCTACTTTCTATCTCTATCAGTTTGACTACTGTAGGTATCTCATATAAGTGGAATCATGCAGTATTTGTCCTTCTGTGTCTGACATATTTCACTTAGCAAGGTCCATCCATGTTATAGCATGTGTTAGCATTTTTATCCTTCTTAAGCCTGAATAATATTTCATTGTATGTATATGCTACATATTGTTTATCCATTTATAAACAATAATGTAGCTGTCCAATGTGGAATTTTTTGCCATTTCCTAACTTAAGATGCAAATATAGAAATGCAATGAGTTTGTGACTTCTAGGACAGCTATCCTTTTATGTTATAAACTCTAAAATTAATCACAGAACGCTAGTTGAATATAGGCAATCAGCAAAAGAAATAGATGAGTTTAAGATAATTAGGGTGTCTGAGTCATAAATATGCCATGTTTTAACTGCTCCAACTAGAATTAGCCAGTCTTCATCTGATTATCTGATGTTTTTACACATCAACTTTTCTTTAGAAGATTTGAGAAGCCAGTGGTATTTTTAAATTGCTGTTTCTCTAAAAATAAACAGAGGATTGTTGATTCAAAATAGGAATGCAAATTTATAACCTTCAACTTTTTTAATACTACCATTTAACTTCTAATCTGTATATTATGAAATATTGTTCAAGAATTACTGGATGAATCTTAAATCAATAAGAAAGAAATGATCTATTCATCCCTTCGTGTTTTCAACAAATGTTTCTTATGTGCTTACTATTTTTACAGCTAGCATTTACTGAATGCAAGATACACACACATATGTTTATAGCTGTATATATCTCCTAATAGACAAGCTTTATCACCATTTTTACAGATGAGGAAGCTGAGGATCAGAAAGGTAAAGTGATTTTCGCAGCTAGTAAGTGGCAGAGTTAGAATTCTAGATGCATGGCTCTTGCTCTCTGCCACCTCACACTGTCCCCCCTCTACATGCCATGCATGGTGTTATATGCAGGGCAAGACACCATCTCCACCCTGGAGTAATTCACATTATAGTGGAATTGGTGAACATTCTAAAATGCATCATAATAGTACGATAAGAAATACTTGGAATCCAGTTGGACATGGCTTAACATCGCCTGAAAAACTTTACAGAATAAAGGGCAGTCCATCTTGACCTTGCATGACTTGCTTCCATGCTGGTTTTCCACTTTGATTGCTAAAGAATTTACTTAAGCACATGGTATGGTTGGTTAGGGTTGAGGCTGTAATGAGATCATGAAGGTCAAGTTCAAGTGTTTGTTTGAAGTTAATCTCTAGCCAGTGGAAAATCATTTTTTTAATGTTGTTATTTTTTTCTGCTTAATCTCTCATTCTGTAGAAGCCTTAGTAATAGTAACACTTTTTTTTAAAAAGATTAATTTTTGTTAGCTTGTTAATGTTCTTGCATTATAGAAATGAGGCAAGATTTAAGTGTATGACCTTGGCTTTTGTTCAGAGCCATCCCTTCTCTCGGGTGATCCTCAACAGTATGATCCATAATAACCTTTCGTTGCTATTTTCTGACCTGTTGGGCGAGGCACTAAAGCCTGCTTCCCAAGGTCTGTGTTGCTTTAAGTTACCGCAGTGAGGAAATGTCACAGTGCTGTCATGCTTTTGGTTAATACAGTTTTGTGTTTTGCTTGGAAAAGACAATTCTGTTTGATAGTGTCCTACTGATTCAGATGTTTTCTGACAGTAGCTGCCTACCAGGTTTGCCTTCATTGACTTTTCAATGTTCTGTTACAAATAAGTTGCATGTACAGTTTGATATTGAAGGGCATAGACGGTTCCCCACTGTGCATGAAGTTGGAGCAGCCCTGAGTCGCGGGGTGGTGTGTGCTTATTCTCATTCTGAAATCACCCACTTGTCCTAGGCTGTTGCCATTACAGAGTTGCGTTTTCTCTGTCATTCTTTTCTCTTCCCCCTGTTTTATTCTTTCAGGCATTCCAATGCACCTCTTATTCTTTAAACTTCATTCTTAGAAATCCCCCATCATGAGTGAAACTTGATATATAAAGTCATAGGTGTTTTCTTATTTTTTTGGACACCTGGAATCCACAGTATATTGAACTGCAACTACATATTTTGTTAGTAATTTTAAAAGAAACCTATTTTTCGATTCTTCTGAAATTGTGGATGGTTAGAAATGTCTGTTATAATCATAATAAAAATAACTATCAATCATTTAATGAATGCCTCCCACTTGCCAAGCTCTGTGCATAGCAATTTTCACATGTTAGCTATAATTTTGACAGCTCTACAAGGTAGGTTATCATTGCCCCATTTACAGATGAGGCAACCAAGACTCTGAGAGATCAAGTCACTTGCCCAAGATAATAATAATCACTACTCTCTCTCTAATCATGCTTGACTTTTAGTATCTAAAATGATAGTAATTAATAGTGTTTGGATTTGTAGGGCACTTCACAGTTTGCACGGCAGTTCACATATGGTACCTCTTTTAACCTCACAAAACTGGTATCTGTACTTTCTATTTCGTCTTATTCTCTGTAAGACCATTTTAAGCCTCCAGATTCTGAAATGGATTATGAATTTCCTTGGGCTGAAATATCACCCTTTGTTAAGTTAGCATCATTTGAAATAATAGCTTCATTTCTACCACTGCTAGTTTATGTTTGTATTTTATCAGTGGAGAAGGCAGCTGGAGAACTTGGAGAACTTGCCTGTTGATACCCTTGAAGAATTTGGGGGATTACGCTTACCCAGACAATAGCTGCCTAAAGCAGAAGCATAATAGTGTTTTTGAGACCATAATTCTCTGCCCAAGAAATCTGTGTAAAAATTATATACATAGCTACTGTTTGTTTTTTACTGTCTCCTACCAAGATCCCAGTCCACAGCATCCTTGCCATTTAAAGACGTTCCAGTCTATGCAGACTGTTCCCATATCTTCATATGAACCAAAGCATCCTATTCATTCATATACATGAATAGACATAGGGAAGAGGGGGAGGAAATAGACAAGTGCACAGAGAGAGAAAGGACACCTTACAGTATTACACAAGGATAAGGTTACAGGAAAATCGATACTAAGTACATTTCTGTCTCATCAATAGTAGTTCCAAAACTCAATGACCTTAGATTCTCTGACGTAACTTAGGGTGGAAAATACCAATTGGGTAATGGGAACAACAAATAAAAAAAGTTTAAATAGAAGAAAAAATAAAACAATTAAAGCCACCTGTTATCTCCCGTCCCCCGTGGACCACAAAACCACTCTACTCATTTCAGAAAGTTCCCTATTCTTTCAAACACCAGAGCTTTGGCTTGAGAGTTTGTCCCCCCTTTTCCTGACCTAACCTCCTCCTATGCTGAGTTTCTCCGTCTCATCTATAGCCCCAGAGCATCTACCACAGCACTGCTCGGGTCTGCTGGATGGGAACAGAGTCAGCCATCAGTAGGGTTACCTTGCCACCTCCTCACCCCCATCATTCCAGAGAGCAGTCCAGCACTTTGAGCACAATGCCCATCACACAGCAGAGGATTCTACGGCACCAGACCCTGTGCTAGTTCTGAGGGTTATCCTCAAGGAATATTAGAAGAAAGGGAATGAAGAAGGTAGGGATGGGAGGAATGAGAGAGAGGAAAAAGAGACAGAGGGAGGGAAGGAAGGAAGGCGGAAGATATAAAAAAACAATGTAATGATTTAATCTATCACGTAGGTTTTCATATAAAACAGTTTTTTCAGCAAAGAAAGACATTTATTTGAAAAAATAAATATTTCAGAGTCATTCAGAACTCACAATGGGGATGAGGGAAATGAGTTTTATGTAGGACTAGAAGTCAGATCTTATCATTTGTTTTCCCACTATTTTGGAAGTTTATTTTTCTTATTAATTACTATTTCCACTTTTATTATGACAAGGTCTTTGTTCACTCCTTAGCTAACAAATGTTAGAAACAGACAATTTTATATGTTTTTATAACGTAACAAATAAAATAAAAGAATTTTATCTCCCAATCTACAAATTACTGCATTAAAATATTCCTAAATAATGCAAAATCCACTATATACATATGTGAGGGTGAGTGGGTTTTCTTTTTTGGCCTCTGTGAGACTGATTATGCTAGTTGATACCAGTGCTCCTAATAGGAACTAACTACTCCCCAAGAAAACACCATTTACTCTTCATTCTCCTGCTCAGGCGCTCTGTAGCTTCTTTACTTTCTCCTTTTTAAAATTTCTCAGCCCTGCCCTCATCAATCCTAAGAAAACTCCTGATTTTTCTAGCACTTCTAGGCCTTGAGGGGCTGCATGCTACCATTCTACTGCTCTTCATACATTCCAACAACTAGAAACTCATGGATAGAGTGTTGAGCATAAGACACATTGCTCCGCTTAATGATTGAGACTTGATTCCAATTCTTGCTATACTTGTGGGCAGACAGACAATGTATTAACTAAAAAGCCGATGTTTTATTTTTCTTCCTATCTCTCTGCTACTCAAAAACAAATATCCCAGGAACAATAGTTAGTTAGCAGTCACGGAAGGCAAGAAGATTAAACAATCTTGAGAAAAAGAAAATCAAGGATGATTTTTGAATAGTACCTCGAAATGTATTATAATCACTTCCTAACTTCTAAATCAGATCTGACCAACACATACCCCAGTATCTATTGAAATCTATAGGTCAGTCAAATTTTACGCAATGAGAAAGGAATATTTATTAGTCTTTGTGTGCATTTATAGGCGTAGAAGGTGCTGTGTGAACTGGTTTGAATTTTTCCTCTGTTCATTATCTTATGGTTTCAATTAGTAATGAGCAGAAAATTGAAAAAGATGGAAAAAAAAGAGGGGAGAAGGGAAGAGTAAAAAGATCAAGGGTTGCAAAAATTAATTACAAAAGAACAAAGTAGTTATTCAGAAGATAGAAAAAGAGATATTTCACAAAAACGAGTTGGATTATGGGTTGGAGGGAAAAGACCACACATATGCACAGCCACGTACACGCACACATCACCCACACATGTGATATACTGACCACACACAAAGATGTACACACAAGCACAGACTCCGCCTCAGTTGTATCATCCACACACACACACAAAAGCACAGACTACACACGTGCTTATTTCCTCACAAGCACACACAGACACAACGAAGTTATGCTCCCATATCTCATAGTGGCTTCCCTTGGTCCTCAGTGCTCTGGGGGCAAGGATGGGGAGGGCAGGGCTCACAGTTGCCTAGGACTGGCCATGCGACCAGATCTGTAAAGCTCCACTATCTTTGCTGTGCTGCACCTTTATACACTGCTGTACAGTATCATTCCAGAAAATCTTAAATTTATAGTCTATATGCTTCAGATATCTTTGGGTTCCTAAAGCAAATTCAGTGACCATGTAGCGTGAGAAAGCAGAGTCAGTGCCAAGGAGTTATGAGCAATATCGCATTCCCTTGAATTAAATATTGTGGATTGTACTTATCTAATGCTGAATTCATACAGTGGGAATAATAACACTGGCCTGATGAGGAATAAGTGAAATAATGTTTGTAACACACCTAATACAATGCCTGGTGCATAAAAGGTGCTCTAAAAAAAAAAAAATGGAGAAGGGCGAGGCGTAATTTTACCTTTGTTATAAAGATTTCTGGCTGCTCTTGGTTTGGTTGATTTCCCTCATATAATCTACTAGCTTAGACCTTAAATAAAGCAATTGCATTTTCCAATCTGATCACCTTTTAGTGTCCTAAGAAATATTAATAAAGACTACTTAGTCCACATTAATCTGCCTCTGAAACCCGAATAAAACTTTCAAAGGTAGTTCAGAAATACACACGAAGTAAGTGTTACGTATATATTTCCTCAAGGCAGTCAGTGGCGTATCATTTTAGATCATATATCCGTGCACTGGAGAAACCCTTCTGCTATGACAAGCTAGTTAAATTGTGAGATTCACCCAGTTTATAAAAATCAACATGCTTTTTTAAAAGAAAGCATTTTAAAAAATTCTTTGAAGTGTTAAGAAGAGGATAATGTTATAGATGTTGGTTAAAGGTAGTTGTATGGAATTAAAATCATCTAGCTCGTGACTATTTGTTCAGATGTCCCTCCTACAAAAAATAGAGTTCTTATGTGTACTGAATTCTCATAGTTGACTTTAAATTCTGCTTCCTGTATTAAGTAGAAAAATAGAGTCGTGGAACTGTGGAATTGGAATTTGGAAATATGCATTTCAATGCCATTTGAATATTAAAAGTATTAGGAAACTATATTGATACACAGGCATTTTTAAGAGTCAGTTCTAAGTCATTTTTTAAAATTTTAACCTTTAAGCTACTTTACTTGGAAAAAATTTCTTGTAATTTTAAGATCATATAAAAACCATAGTGTTCTGAATGGCTTTATGTGAACTTTGAAGCAAATAGCTAACAAGGTATGAACCCAAGCAAGGCCCCAGATGATTCTCTCTAGCAGTTAGTTTGTAAGGAGACCTTGTAATATAGACTTGTTGGGGTTTCCAGGTAAAACATCAAATACCAGCTGTACTTTCATGCTCAGTGGTGTAGAAAGGCAGAGAGGAGAGGTAAGGATGTGGGCACCAGGTCCTGGGCTAAAGGTTCATGTAAACGTCCCCAATTCTTTATGCTAGCCTACATCCTCCTCTAGGATCAAACTGCCCTGGGCTACAAACTGAGACTCGGAGAATATATTTGTTCATGACCACACACACCAAGTACAAACTGATGTAGAATATGTTACGTACCTGCCTATTTCAGGGTTGAGTGTCATCATTTGGCATTATTGCCTTTACACTTTTATTTCCACCACGACACACCCATGAGGCAAGTCTGAAAGAGGAAGGCAAGACTTCACATCATTCTTAGAGCCCCTGCCAGGCTTTGGATTTCATTCTTATTAATTTGGGTTGTAGTTGCAAAAAGCCAAGCCACAAATGACCTTTGATTATTTTATGAAACCTAAACACACTTGTCAAACCCAACCTTGCAGAACGGTGCAACTTTTACTCTGGTTTTGTGCCAAACGGGATGAAGCCTCTGGTGGCCTGGACAGCTCTATTTCCTGCTTTCAATTTCAGAGAGTCTAATTAGTAAATCAAACTTTTAAAAGCTGTCTAAAACAATTAATTAGGTCATAATTACTCAGAAGCATATTTTATAGTGTACTCTAATCTACTATCTGGTCTAAATGCTTGAAAATGGTATCAATTTCATTATTAATTATAATTGGGCATAATCCTTTGGTGATGGAGGGTGAAAAGAAAACATACTCTAGCGATAAATTGTTCACATATGTGAAGTAGATAAATTCTTCCAGAGCTCAAGAGTGCTAGTTGTGCTCTGGAATTATTTTCTGGTTTTAATTTTTCTGGTTTTAATAATATTCCGCTTTAAAAACCTTATAAACATCACCCAACAAATCAATGCCTCATAGGAAAAAAGGGCCCTCTGTCTGAATGTGTTCATTGCACATGGACAGGTTATTTTCCTCCTACTCTATCCAAAGCATTTCTGATCATCATTACATTAGTACAATAAAGACAAGGAGAATGTATGTGTCGTATCAACCTCTGTACTAAGGAGCTTTACCCACATTATCCCATTTGTTCTAAAAATATAATGTTATAAGGAATGTGTCATTTTTACAGATTGAGGAGGAGAGGTCCAGGGAGACTGAATGATTTTCAGAGTTAATAAGGGCAAGATCTAGGAATTGAATTTAGGCCTATGTAATTCCAAATCTCACCTTTTTTCTTTTTTTAAACTATTTCAGGTTTGTTACATTGGGGACCCTAGTAACAAGTTTTCTTGAGGGTCCATGAGACTTTTAAAAAAAATCCTGTCCTTTCATTTCAATAATAATTTTAAAGTGTATACGTATTACCACTTATGAATACAAAACAGCTACTTGGCAGTGATCAATCAAACAAGAAAAATATTTTAATACAATATAATTTCAGTTGTTAAGTCATGATTTCTCAAACAGGGTCTTCAAGCCCCACTGAGGGACCCTCAAAGATTTTTCTTTTCCTGAAAGACACCTGCGCATGACTTGTGCTTATAAAACCATGTCCTGCACTACCATATAATATTTTATGGACTCCTGAGTATTTTAAATTAATTCTTCAGATTCCAGATTGCACTTGTCTATTTTCACAAGCGTTAATGATCTTCAAACCCTACGTGTTACCAGATGTAAAAAATATCTAGTCATAAACTCTTGAGTTTGAATTGTATCATTGTTTGTTATGGAAAATTTTCTTTGACCAACCATTGGGAGCCGACATAAGCGTCCAAAGCAAGAGCAAGTATTTGCTCAAATGATTCTTAGCGAAGATGATACTTGTTCTTTTACGCATTTAATATTCGTTTTACTCAGTTTTAACCAGGCCCCTGAGTTCTCCTTTATATATTTTTGTTCCTGGTTTACATACATTTTAATGAGTTCCATGAAGCATGGTGTCGTAATATCTTTGTCCCTTTTATATGCCAGTACAGTGTGATTTTATTTGACAAATAGCTTTTTTCAACCGACATTTTAATGCCACATTCACAAAAAATCAAGCAAAAATGCTAAATACAATTTGGTTTGTCTGTAAGGTAGGGTTTTATGAAGAGCTTTCCATCAGAAAATCTACATGGAAAAGATAATATATGAAAGCTGGGAAAATATAGATAATTACCTCACATCCTAATATTTACACAAGACAATGTAACTTTTTACCAATTACAAATAGAAAAAAATCTTTTAAAAACAACATTATATCATCCCCTAAAGACTAATTCTCAATTTTATTAAGATTCAACAATAGAAATCCTTTCTGAAAGTTAACCTAAAATTTCTCATTTGGAGCGACAGCTTATTTTGCTTGTATTCTGCTCCTAAATGTTACTATCTTTAATATAAAGGCTCTTAAGCTGCATGAAGACTAATTTTCCCCAATCTTGTCTTTCATGGACTATGGAGGAAAATGCCATGAGGTAAAAATGTTGCTATTTCTTTAAGCTCCTACTCATTTCTTTTTAATGTTTCTATCTAGCAAATCAAATAAGAAAATTTAACTTATAAATAGTAATAACACCTAAGATCAATAAATCTTGCCTGTGCCCATCCATGTCAGAGAGAAAATATAAATATGAACCATTTCAAAATCTTCTTGCATATTTAGGCCAAAGAGTATTGTAAAACTAAAGCTGTGGACTTCAATTAATCGTTACAGTTTTATGGGTATACTGTTGTAGTGAATTAATGTGTTTCTCAGAAGAGAAAGAATAGAGGTGACCAATGCTCATCTATAAATGGCAATGAGTAATGTGAAAACGAGAGCACAGATAATATACCTGTTAAGGGTTTCACAAATGTATAAACCACAAAAATGTTAGCTTCATAAACAAAGTAATCAAGAACATCTTTTAAACACTGTTGTCCTCCTAATTTTTTTTAGGTTTTACAAAATATATTACATACATAAGTAAAACCATAATGCAGACTTAAGTGCTTACTTAAAATGTATTTTTGGAATGAAATTGGGTCATTTGTAGAGACATGGATGGACCTAAAGAGTGTCATACAGAGTGAAGTAAGTCAGAAAGAGAAAAGCAAATATCGTATAATAATGCACATATGTGGAATCTAGAAAAATGGTATAGATCATCTTACATGCAAAGCAGAAATAGAGACACAGAGGTAGAGAACAAATGTATGGATACCAAGGGGGATTGACATGTATACATTCCTGATACTATGTATAAAATAGACAACTGATGGGAACATACTGTATAGCACAGGGAACTCTACTTAATGCACTGTGGTGACCTAAATGGGAGGGAAGTCCAACGGGGAGGGGATATCTGTATGTGTATGGCTGATTCATTTTGTTGTGCAGTGGAGGCTAACACAACATTCTAAAGCAACTATACTCCAATAAAAATATTTTTAATAAAATTAAATAAATAAAATGTAGTTTTGAAAAGTTAAGAAACTTTTCATTTTTCCACATAGCGTTATATTTATGAATTCTTTTTTAAATTTTTTAAATTCCTATTTTTATTATTTATTTGCACATTCCTATTTTTCCGCAACTGTGTTTGAGTGTTAAGACTGAGTTTTTTCTTTTTTATGGACATTATAACATTAGCTTTAATAGTAATTAAAAATTAACAATAAAGTATAAAAAGGAATCTAAAAATTCCTGCTATATAGAATGATGGCTACTAAAGACCATTTGTAGGTGACTTGGCATTGACAGAAAAGTATACAAGGGTGGATTTAGTCAGATGTTAAAATTCCTTTCTGGAACTCAGTCCTCTTGGCAAACATAAGTATTGTGTAACTCTTTATATTTTAATTGGAGAAAAATGCCTGCGTGAAAGGATAATTTTTACTTTTTATCTCTTCCAGCAGCATGTGCTGCTGTTTGACATGCCAAATGGAAAAATCAGAAAGAACTGAATTAAATATCTCATTATCCAACAGATTGAATAAATTATAAATAAGAAAAATAAATACAAAGAGAGGCTCAAATATAACCTTGACCATAATGCTTTGAAAGGTTGTAAGAATTTTCAATATGCCTTCTATTTTCATCCTCTTAAATATTTCAAAATATACTTAAGGTGTCATAGATAAATAAATAATAATGCTTCCATTTTAACTATAGCCTATCTTTTGAAAGCTGTTTATCACCAATTCCTGCTATTTTATATAATGGGCCTACCAACCTACAGAATGAATGACATCGAAACTGACCAGGACAGACTTAGGAAGCTAAGTACACACCAGTGCAAGAAGAGCAATTTCTCTAGTCATAGGATTTTTGTCTTCAAAATGCTTTACAGGCCTCGAGAAATTCTAACCACACCCCAAGAGGTAATTTGCTAGTACTGACAATTTATGATAAAAAAAACTCTTGGCTATCTCTAATTTGCCCAAGGCCAAAGAAAGTCAGATTAAGGTTTTTGGCCTCAAGTTTTTAAGTCTGATTGATTATTTGGATTGCACTTTATTTTTTAACTTTAAGTTTTTTTATTATTTTAGGAATTTGGCATCATTTGTTACTGCAAACCTATACTTGTACTTGAGATTACACTTCTATTTTAAATTCCTATTTTCATCACTAACAGCTCTTTATGCTTTTCTCCTCTTTTTTTCCCCAAGCTTTATTTTCTTCCAGAAAATTTAAAGAGTTGTATTAAAAAACTGCTTGGTCGTATTTCAAATTAGTCAAAACTTGACACCGATAACAGTTGCAAGTGAAGAATATTCTTCAAGCTCTGTGAACAGAAGAGTCGATAATTCAAACCTAGGTCCCCCTCAGAGCACAGATCAGAATATAGGAAGAGAGTTTTGCCTCTCAAAAGTGAGGAGCTATGGACAAAAGACAACATGTGACTTGAAATCCTGATCCTCCCTTTTTAAAGATACTACCTCTGAACTCTAACTAGAGAAACAATATAAAAATAGAGGGAATTCAGTCTTTGTTCAACTTTGGGTTGGTGTTTAAAAGCCACAGACTCCTCTTCAGTACATTACTGGGCTGAAGTGTAGAGAAACCTTTGTAAATCAGTACTACTTATTTAAAAAATAATTTGTTGATTAATTCACAACATTTTATTTACTATCTTTTATGCCAGACCCTATTAAAAGCACTGGAATCATGGTAATAAATGATATGAACCTTTCCCTTAAAAAGCTCAGTCTAAGAGAGAAAGAGAGAGGAAAAAGGAAACAATAACAAAAAGAGAGAAAGAGAGAGGAAAAAGGAAACAATAACAAAAAAACCCTCTAATAAACCTGTGCTAAGAGAATACAAGGGAAAAAATAATTACTTTTGTGGACAGTAAATATTTCAGACTGGAAAACTGGATCCCAGAGAACCAATGTTAATTAAATGCCTACTGTATTTCTTTCCTAGGAGTGCCTTAAATTATCAAAAATTTGGATGGCTTTATAAAACAACAGAAATTTACTCTCTCACAGTTCTTTGATCCAAAATCAGAGAGTTAGCTGGTAACAAGGTCCTACTGTATAGCACAGAGAACTACATTCAGTATCCTATGATAAACCATAATGGAAAAGACTATTTTAAAAAAGAATGTATATATATGTATAATTGAATCACTTTGCTGTACAGCCAAAATTAACACAACATTGTAAGTCAACTATACATCAATTAAAACAAAAAGAGTTACCTGCGCCCTGCTCCCTCCAAACTCTCTCAGGAAGGAGCCCACCTTGCGTCTTCCAGCTTCTGCTAGCCCTAAGCATTCCTTGCTTTGTGGCAGCATAATTCCAATCCCAGCCTCTGTCTTTGCATGGCTGTCTTCCCTCTGTGTCTCTGTCTCTCCCCCTCTTCTTGTAAGGACACCAGTCATATTGGACTTAGGGCTCACCTAACTGCATTATGACCCCATCTTAACTTAATGACATCTACAAAGACCTCATTCCCAAATAAGGTCACATGCACCAGTACAAGGGATTAGAACCTCAGCAAAACTTTTGGGGGGAAACAATTCAACACACGACACTAGATACTCATTAAAACACTAGGTACTTGTCCTCCTTGGTTTAAAAAGTAATAGTGGTTTCATTCAAAAATCAGACAATAAAATAATTCATCAATTTTTTACAGTTTGCAGATCTATGTATATGAGCTTTTATACATACAGCTCTCAGTATTTCATTATTATCTGTAGCATTTACTATTCTGTCTTTAAAGATGAAGAGGATTCTCTTTCTGAACAAGGAGAAAGATAAACTAGATTTAAGTAGCAATTAAAGATAAGGCTGGAAAAGAACAATGGCTCTCTAATACAGACTTATTGTGGCTATTGTGGGATGACTCTCACTGGTGATTTATTGAAATAGGTAAACTAAGGAAGTGAAATGATGAAATCTTGCCCACAGTAGAGAAAGGGTACTAAATGACCTCCTGGAGTAACTTCACTGGCAGTCATTTGAATACAACAAAAATCTAAAATTTTTGAACATAGTATGACACGTAAGCAGGAATGCTTACATAAGACTGACAGATTTTACCTTTAAAAGGTATTTACATATATAATGCATGTCCAACCTGAAAATATACTATTTTGTGATATTTGAGTTTCCTACAGTCTCTCAGAAGGCGCAAATGGTACATAGAAATATTTGCAACCTTTTGTGTACTGTAGTTGACTGTTATAAACTTATTGTACTCAGCAAATTCCAAACTATCTACTGGACACTGCAGAGAAACAAGACTTTTGCCATGACACCAAGGACCATATTATTACTATAATATGCTTTATTTCTATAAATAGGGGCTTTAAGAGATTTCACCAGGATGAGAACTACAGGACAAGGGTGGATATTTCAGGAAAAGAGAATGACTAGTTAATTGATTCAACCAATATATATTGAGAACCTGCTATTTGCCAGGCCCTGGGATTTCAGCAGTGAACACAATGTTCCAAGTTCTTGTCCTCAGATAGCTTAAATTCTGGGGTGGGAGGGAGGGGGAAGGGGGGGTGGGGAGGGCCGAGAGGTGTCATCAGAAAAAATAAAGCATGCCCTGTTAAATTTGAATTTCAGGTAAACGACGAATACATTTGTAGCATAAGTATGTTCAGTACAATATTTGGGACACTTGAATAATTATACAATGAATAAGTTTTCAGTATAAGTAATGACAAGTAATAAGTTTTTAGTATGTCTGATACAATATTTAGGACACACATACTAAAAAGTGTTTTGTTGTTCATCTGAAATTCAAATTTAACTGGGTGCCTTGTATTTTTATTTGCTAAATCTGACAGTCCTAAGGTAGGGAGAAAGAAAATAAACATACAAAAAGTAGTATGCCGTAGATGATAAATACTAGGAAGAAAAAGAAAGTAATGTTAGGAGAATTGGGGATGCTGCAAGAATACGGGGTCGCCATTACATTTATCAGAGAGAAGGTCCCTCCAAGAAGGAGATATTTGAGCAGAGACCTGAAGGAAGTGAGGGTGTGATCTACACCACTACCTGGGTGAAGAGCTTTCCTGGCTAAGGAGACAGTAAGTAAAAATCCCTGAGGTTGGAATACTGTAGGCTTCCCAGGGAACCAAGAGTCCTGTATGTTGGAACAGAGGGAGCAATGGGAAGGGCAAAATTTTTATTGCCCTTTCAGAATTTATTATGAGTCAGAACGAATTCTTTGGCATTACTCAAAATATGACATTAAGTTGTATGTCTGTCCACCTCTGTCTCTTTGTTCGTCTCTTTATCTCTGCCTCTCTACAAAGGCATGTGTGGGTGTGTGTCTGTATGTAAGACATATATATATACAGAGAGAGGGAGAGGCTCAACACAAAGTAATGTCTGCTACAAGGAAAAATAATGAGGAACTTAATTAATCTGGGCCTTATTTACACTTGTGTTGTCAATTTTGATCATTTGCTTATTTAACCAAAGTGTTCTGCTTTCATTACAGTCATTAGCTTCCACCTATAAATAATAATGTATTCATATTCTGTAAGTATGTTATAGAGTTCCACACATTTTGCAGCAGAGACCAAGACACAGAGAGTATTGTTATTTAATGAAACCTCTCATCAAACCCTGTGGATTTACTAGCAGTTGGTTAACCTTCAAAATAACACCACATATTGGGATTCTAATGCCCAAATTTATTCATCTCATTCTTTGTTTTGAAAATTGGCCTCCATTAGACATTGTCACACTGCAAACTGACCCTTCTCTCCACATGGAGGTGGTCTCTGTGGCCCCAAAAGGTGGACTCAGCAGTGCCCCCCATTTTAAATACCAGGGATTTAAATAGCTCTCAATCCAAGGGACACTTGTACAGCATTTGTGTTCCTGTTCTGCCCCCATTCTTGTGTCTTAATCTCTGACTTGGTAGCTTCCCAATATTCCAGCCCCTAGAGGCCTGGAATATGACCTTTCTCTTGTTATTAACGCTTCTAAAATACACTTGTTTTCTAATCTCTGGCCTGGTTCTTGAGATCATTTTGCTTACTGATACAATTTTCTGAGTAAAATGTCAGAGTATTAATCATCCTTCACCCCTGAATTTTGCTCACGCAGGAGCCAAGACATCCCAAATCAACTTCTCAACTCCCTTTCTTGACTTTTCACTTGGAATTTTGTCCTGCTATTGTCATGCTTCCTGACATAAGTCATGTTTTGCTTGATAGACTGACTTCCTCTGAGCACCAGCATGGGGATCTGTTCTTAGTGTGCTAACTCAGTTCAGAATGTGATTCCAGAGGAAACTTACACAACCCACTTAGAGAGCCTCATCCACCAGAGGGCAGACAGCAGAAGCAAGAAGAACTACAATCCTGCAGCCTATGGAACAAAAGCCACATTCACAGAAAGATAGACAATATGAAAAGGCAGAGGGCTATGTACCAGATGAAGGAACAAGATAAAACCCCAGAAAAACAACTAAATGAAGTGGAGATAGGCAACCTTCCAGAAAAAGAATTCAGAATAATGATTGATAGTGAAGATGATCCAGGACCTCGGAAAAAGAATGGAGGCAAAGATCAAGAAGATGCAAGAAATGTTTAACGAAGACCTAGAAGAATTAATTAAAGAACAAATACACAGAGATGAACAATACAGTAACTGAAATGAAAACTACACTACAAGGAATCAATAGCAGAATAACTGAGGCAGAAGAACAGAGAAGTGACCTGGAAGGCAGAATGGTGGAATTCACTGCTGCGAAACAGAGTAAAGAAACAGAGTAAAGAAAAAAGAATGAAAAGACAGCCTAAGAGACCTCTGGGACAGTTTTAAACCCAACAACATTCGCATTATGGGGGTCCCAGAGGGAGATGAGAGAGAGGAAGGACCCGAGAAAATATTTGAACAGATTACAGTCAGAAAGTTCCCTAATATGGGAAAGGAAGTAACCACCCAAGTCCAGGAAGCACAGCGAGTCCCATACAGGATAAACCCAAGGAGAGACATGCCAAGACACATAAATCAAATTGGCAAAAAATAAAGACAAAGAAAAATTATTGAAAGCAGCAAGCAAAAAATGACAAATAACATACAAGGGAACCCCCATAAGCTTAACAGCTGACTTCTCAGCAGAAACTCTACAAGCCAGAAGGGAGTGGCATGGTATACTTAAAGTGATGAAAGGGAAGAACCTACAACCAAGATTACTCTACCCAGCAAGGATCTCATTCAGATTTCGATGGAGAAAGCAAAAGCTTTACAGAAAAGCAAGAGATAAGAGAATTCAGCACCACCAAACCAGCTCTACAACAAATGCTAAAGGAACTTCTCCAAGTGGGAAACACAAGAGAAGAAAAGGACCTACAAAAACAAACCCAAAACAATTAAGAAAATGGTCATAGGAACATACATATCGATAATTACCTTAAACGTGAATGGATTAAATGCTCCAACCAAAAGACACAGGCTTGCTGAATGGATACAAAAACAAGACCCATCTATATGCTGTCTACAAGAAACCCACTTCAGACCTAGGGACACATTCAGACTGAAAGTGAGGGGATGGAAAAAGATACTCCATGCAAATGGAAATCAAAAGAAAGCTGGAGTAGCTATACTCATATCAGATAAAATAGACTTTAAAATAAAGAGTGTTACAAGAGACAAGGAAGGACACTACATAATGATCAAGGGATCAATCCAAGAAGAAGATATAACAATTGTAAATATACATGCACCCAACATAGGAGCACCTCAATACATAAGGCAACTGCTAACAGCTATAAAAGAGGAAATCGAGAGTAACACAGTAATAGTGGTGAACTTTAACACTTCACTTACACCAATGGACAGATCATCCAAAATGAAAATAAATGAGGAAACAGAAGGTTTAAATGACACAATAGACCAGATAGATTTAATTGATATTTATAGGACATTCCATCCAAAAACAGCAGATAATGCTTTCTTCTCAAGTGCTCATGGAACATTCTCCAGGATAGATCACATCTTGGGTCACAAATCAAGCCTCAGTAAATTTAAGAAAATTGAAATCATATCAAGCATCTTTTCTGACCACAACGCTATGAGATGAGAAATGAATTACAGGGCAAAAAAGGAAAAAACACAAACACATGGAGGCTAAACAATACGTTACTAAATAACCAAGAGATCACTGAAGAAATCAAAGAGGAAATCAAAAAATACCTACAGACAAATGACAAAGAAAACACGACGATCCAAAATCTATGGGATGCAGCAAAAGCAGTTCTAAGAGGGAAGTTTATAGCTATACAAGCGTACTCAAGAAACAAGAAAAAATCTCAAATAAACAATCTAACCATACACCTAAAGGAACTAGAGAAAGAAGAACAAACAAAAGACAATGTTAGCAGAAGGAAAGAAATCATAAAGATCAGAGCAGAAATAAATGAAATAGAAACAAAAAAAACAGTAGCAAAAATCAATAAAACTAAAAGCTGGTTCTTTGAGAAGATAAACAAAATTGATAAACCATTAACCAGAATGATCAAGAAAAACAGGGAGAGGACTCAAATCAATAAAATTAGAAATGAAAAAGGAGAAGTTACAACAGACACCACAGAAATACAAGGCATTCTGAGACTACTACAAGCGACTCTATGCCAATAAAATGGACAACCTGGGACAAATTCTTCAAAAGATATAACCTTCCAAGACTGAACCAGGAACAAATAGAAAATATGAACAGACCAATCACAAGTAATGAAATTGAAACTGTGATTAGAAATCTTCCAACAAACAAAAGTTCAGGACCACACGGCTTCACAGGTGAATTCTTTTAAACATTTAGAGAAGAGCTAACACCCATCCTTCTCAAATTCTTCCAAAATATAGCAGAGAGAGGAACGTTCCCAAACTCACTCTATGAGGCCACCATCACCCTGATCCCAAAACCAGACAAAGCTACTACAAAAAAAAAATTACAGACCAGTATCACTGATGAATATAGATGCAAAAACATCCTCAACAAAATACTAGCAATCAGAATCCAACAGCACATTAAAAGGATCATACACCAAGATTCAAGTGGGATTTATCCCAGGGATGCAAGGATTCTTCGACGTATGCAAATCAATCAATGTGATACACCGTATTAACAAATTGAAGAATAAAAACCATATGATCATCTCAATAGATGCACAAAAAGCTTTTGACAAAATTCAACACCCATTTATGATAAAAACTCTCCAGAAAGTGGGCATAGAGGGAACCTACCTCAACATAGTGAAGGCCATATAGGACAAACCCACAGCAAACATCATTCTCAATGGTGAAAAACTGAAAGCATTTCCTTTGAGATCAGGAACAAGACAAGGATGTCCACTCTCTCCACTATTATTCAACATAGTTTTGGAAGACCTAGCCACGGCAATCAGAGAAGAAAAAGAAAGAAACAGAATACAAATTGGAAAAGAAGAAGTAAAACTGTTAGTGTTTGCAGCTGACATGATCCTATACCTAGAGAATCCTAAAATGCCACCAGAAAACTACTAGAGCTAATCAATTAATTTGGTAAAGTTGCAGGATACAGAATTAATGCACAGAAATCTCTTGCATTCCTATACACTAATGATGAAAACTCTGAAAGAGAAATTAAGGAAACACTTCCATTTACCACTGCCACAAAAAGAATAAAATACCTAGGAATAAACCTACCTAGGGAGACAAAAGACCTGTATGCAGAAAACTATAAGACACTGATGAAAGAAATGAAAGGTGATACCAACAGATGGAGAGATATACCATGTTCTTGGATTGGAAAAATCAATATTGTGAAAATGACTCTACTACCCAAAGCAATCTACAGATTCAATGCAATCCCTATCAAATTACCAATGGCATTTTTTACGGAACTAGAACAAAAAAATCTTAAAATATGTATGGAGACACAAAAGACCCTGAATAGACAAAGCAGTCTTGAGGCAAAAAAACGGAGCTGGATGAATCAGACTCCCTGACTTCAGACTATACTACAAAGCTACAGTAATCAAGACAATATGGCACTGGCACAAATACAGAAACATAGATCAATGGAACAAGATAGAAAGCTCAGAATTAAACCCACACACCTGTGGTCAACCAATCTATGACAAAGGAGGCAAGGATATACAATGGAGAAAAGACAGTCTCTTCAATAAGTGGTGCTGGGAAAACTGGACAGATACATGTAAAAGAATGAAATTAGAACACTCCCTAACACCATACACAAAAATACACTCAAAATGGATTCGAGACCTAAATGTAAGACCGGACACTATAAAACTCTTAGAGGAAAACATAGGAAGAACACTCTTTGACATAAATCACAGCAACATCTTTTTTGATCCACCTCCTAGAGTAATGGAAATAAAGACCAAAAAAAACACATAGGACCTAATGAAACTTCAAAGCTTTTGCACAGCAAAGGAAACCACAAACAAGACGAAAAGACAACCCTTAGAATGGGAGAAAATATTTGCAAATGAATCAACAAAGGATTAATCTCCAAAATACATAAACAGCTCATGCAGCTCAATATTAAAGAAACAAACAACCCAATCCAAAAATGGGCAGAAGACCTAAATAGACATTTCTCCAAAGAAGACATACAGATGACCAAGAAGCACATGAAAAGCTGCTCAACATCACTAATTATTAGAGAAATGCAAATCAAAACTACAATGAGGTATCACCTCACACCAGTTAGAATGGGCATCATCAGAAAATCTACAAACAACAAATGTTGGAGACAGTGTGGAGAAAAGGGAACCCTCTTGCACTGTTGGTGGGAATGTAAATTGATACAGCCACTATGGAGAACAGTATGGAGGTTCCTTTAAAAACTAAAAATAGAATTACCACATGATCCAGCAATCCCACTACTGGGCATATACCCAGAGAAAACCATAATTCAGAAAGACACATGCACCCCAATGTTCATTGCAGCACTATGTACGATCGCCAGGTCATGGAAGCAACCTAAATGCCCATTGACAGACGAATGGCTAAAGAAGATGTGGTACATATATATACAATGGAATATTACTCAGCCATAAAGAAGGGACGAAATTGAGTCATTTGTTGAGACGTGGATGAATCTGGAGAGTGTCATACAGAGTGAAGTAAGTCAGAAAGAGAAAAAAACAAATATCGTATATTAATGCATGTATGTGGAACCTAGAAAAATGGTACAGATGAACCAGTTTGCAGGGCAAAAGTTGAGACACAGATGTAGAGGACAAACGTATGGACACCAAGGGGTGAAAGCACAGGGGGTTGGGGATGGTGGTGTGCTGAATTGGGTGATTGGGATTGACAGGTATACACTGATGTGTATAAAATTGATGACTAATCAGACCCTGCTGTATATAAAAATAAATAAAATGAAATTCAAAAATTAAGAAAAAACTAATACTAAACTTTCTTTGGGTTATTTGTATGGAAATATGTTAATATAAATGTTTCAGACATTACATGAAATTCCTCAAAATCTTATATATTCTGGTATAATGTTATAAGTCATAATTCTAGTTATTACTTTAAAATGTATATCTCAGACATAACTAAAAACAAACAAACAAAAAAAGAATGTGATTCCAGCGGCTGCTATCCCTGTCTGCCCTCATTGGATGTGGCAGGACCAGGACACTGGGGCATAAGCTAAGCCCGCCCCCCTTTGTGCCCAGTAATCGAACTGGTTGGCTATTGCTCCTTGTTTCTTGCTTTCCAAAGTAAGAATAACACCAACATTACTACATACTTTACTCTGAACTTCAAATCAAAAATGTTTTAAATATCTCACATCTCAAGGATCACGAATTAGAGACACCATATACATATTGTTCTGTAATTTCAGAACCAGGCATTAGAAGAGCCCTGTGTTTGCAGAAACTAGAACTTTAAAACATTTCTAATCATACTCTTGCAAAAAAGATAACATGACTTTCTCCCTCTCAATTCATGCCATCGTTTGCTTCCTGGCCAGAATCATCAAGGCTTGTTGAATTTCATAATGAATTTCTCTTTTTGGTCTATGGACCCACTCTCCACCTTTTTTTACATCTCTTTTGAGTTTTTCCACTTACACCCACTAGAACATTTCCTCTTTGTGCTAGCCCAAGCAGGCTTTTCTGTGTGCGTGAGGCCAACATCCAGCTCTTTCTTCCCAGCAAGTGTCTGTCTCTGAAGTCTGATGCAGAGCTTAGCCAGAGAACCTTTCCGCATGTAAGTAAACAGAGCCATGTTTAACTAGGTCTCGAGATGAAACACGTAACTGTCCTTTTTGCTGTGGGGAAGTGCTTCTGATGCTTTAATATTTATGCTCTAGATCTAAAATATCGACTATGAGTTCTGTGAACCTAATCCCCAAGTCTTAGTTTCCTCATTTGTAAGATACTGGCTACGTGATCTCCAAGGTCACCTCCACCTCTGCGGTTTGTAATGCAATTATTCATCACATTCGGCAGAGCCTCTCCTCTTTATAAAACTCAAGTCTATGGTATCAGAGAGAACAAAAATGATCCCAGGCATGATTTTGCTATGTCAGGATTTCTACCTTCATAGTCATATACTCCTTTTTAGAAAACCATAAGAAGAGGTAAACTATGCAAATTAGAAATGAATATATATCTGCTAATTATAAATCACAAATTATATCAGCTTTCAGAACAGAGAGATTACTGAAATTTCCTAAGAAGATGTACTGTGACATCTTATATATTGTTACCTTTTTATTCTCTGTCAATTCTTTACTGCTTTATTTGGAGGTGAGTTACATACACAGTTTTCAAGTTAAGCAGATCAGATGAAACATAATCGTGATTCCTATTCCTCTGTTTTTGCTTTCCATAGTGGATGCTTTAAGTGTGAAACATTCAGTGTGTCTATTTACAAGACTATTAAGTGTGAGGAATATTTGTATCATAAAACTCACACTCCAGGAATAGCTATACATTAATAATGTTTTAAAAACTTATTTGAAAGTGAACACTCAGCCAGTCACATTGTCTGCGAGGTCCCAAATAATTGGAATAGCTTTTTAAAAAAAATTAATTGTAATTTCTTAATTTTCTGAATAAATGTGCATAGTTCACCAGTGGATTTGTCTTCTCCATTCTCTCACTTGCTGAATCTACCCTATCAATCAATTCCTGAGTCATTCTTGAGGCAGTGCAAATGTTTTATAGTCAGCCTCAACCCAGCAGTGCATAGGGTCTGGAATGTCTTACTAATATGCCCAGTAAGTTTTAGCCCTGCTTTTGTTGCCCAGCTCTAGCCACTGCATTGACTTACCATAGAGTTTCTGCTTCAAGTTCCCGATAGACCTGAGCCCCTGTAGAAGAAGCCTTGGCCTCACTGGCTCTTGTCAGCCCCACCTCTAGAGAACAAGAAGCTGTTTATTCCCACAACACTACCGTGTTCCTTCCAGGAATGGGCTCCTCACCCAAAGGCGCAACACTGCCATCCAGCTGTTTTGACCTTGAACTCGTTCTTCCACGACTGGCCCACAGTAATGCAACACCCACAGTAACCACACAGAGATTTGCCATTTTACGCAGGACAGCCCCATGGATAGGTCTGCTTTCCGGTTTCAGTGTTTTGTCCATATCTGTTTCCGTTGCCTCTTGTCGGTGAAATAGCACTCTGACCCATTCTGACATTTCCAAATAGGAGGGGAAAGTACATAATTGTTTGAACCATTCATGAATAACTTGGACATTCAATGGGAAAGTAATCAAGACTGTTTATGAATATTCCTCTTTTAAAATAAAATGGTATTAAGCAAGGGATTGAGGTGGTCGACCATGCTGTATTTGCAAAGATAAATGAGATTTAGATAAAGACACAAACTTTGACAACAGCATTATGTACTTTTTGCTTTTCAATCTGTTTTTGCTTTTCCTACATGTTGTTAGCTGAAGGGGACTTTTAAAAAGCTAGTTGAAAATAATGACACATCAAAATAAGCATTGGGCCATTCAACATTATCACTTTAATCTTTCTGGCCCTTTTAGAAATAATATGCTCATTTTAAAAATTACATGCTTTCTTCTGGTAATTGTATGTAAATTTCAAATCATTAAGAAGTACTATCACGTTTTTTTTCTGGTTCATTTTCTGACATATTTCTGTACAAATGGGTATATTAGTAGGAATAGGACAACATTTTTTAAAACTAAAATTGAGCATTGTATTCCTGGTTTTTAAAACTGTTGTATCCCATGAAAGAAATGTTTTCTAAGATTTCTATAAGCTATTCATAGAACCATCAAATTAAGGTTGCACTTTTTTTTAACTCACTGACCACTGTGCAGTTCTAACTTAATGACCATCATTTGATGGGAAAAGCATGTTGACTGCAGAATCAGCCAGAGTTGGCAGCTAATTCTGGCTTCTCCACCTACCTCCACTCCACTCCTGGATCTTACCCCCGCTAGCCCACCAATTCTCTCATCTCTAAATAGTCAGAATGTCAGTGTCTTTCTTATTTGAGGGTCATCGTGAGAACAAAAATAGACAATATATATAAAGCACTTAGTTCACTGCCTGACACACAGTAGGAGCTTAATAAAAAACTATTAAAAACTAACATTAATTATATATATCTGGAGTAATTGAGGCAGATGTTATAATGCAATGCTCGAATCTGTTCTAATTATACCCATGCCTTTATTAAAAGCCTTTCATGCTTTCCATTATCTTATCTAATACTAATAAATTGTCTTTCACAGGCAGAACCCATGGCTACTTTTTAAGGGACAAAATATTCTGTAAGATTCTATTTTATGCCAGAATCACTTTTTTTCAGAATTACATATATTATTATATATAAAAGCCAGTATAAAATATAATTATATATTGCATAATTATGTAAATTTATAATATAAATATATGATGTAACTATATTATATATGAAAGCCATATATATATATATATATATATATACACACACACACACACACACATATATATACACATACCTCTACAGGGAAAGAGAGGGGAGTTATTTCCTGGTTTAGATTTTCACAAAGGTCTTATATGTATTGGCTTGCCCCAGATGCTAATGGATACTTAAACCACATGATACAACTTCACAGAGAGTCAGCTGTACTCAATGCAATGTGATAAGTAAACTCAGCTATGTGAAGGGGTAGAATTAAAAAGTCATATGAATTAGAGACGTCCCTGGCGGTCCAGTGGTTAAGACTTCGCCTTCCAAGGCAGGGGGTGCGGGTTCGAGCCCTGGTTGGGGAGTTATATCCCACATGTCTTGCGGCCAAAAAACCAAAACATAAAACAGAAGCAATATTGTAACAAATTCAATAAAGACTTTAAAAATGGTCCACATCAAAAAGAAAAGAAAATAAAAAGAATGCAGAGATATTAAAAAAAAAAAGTCACATGAATTAAAAGACTGCACAAGATCCACCTAAAAATTCTTTTCTGACAGGGCACTGATTTAGGCTACACCTCAGAATCCCCAGCACATTTAACACTTCTGATTTGGGGTATTTTTGGAATACCCTACAAAGTTTGGAGAAAAAAAGAAAGAATAGAAAATATTTAACACAAAATCACAGTGAAAAGAAAAATAAGACTAATATAGAAACTATTGTCATAAGCTGTAAAGAACATGAGAAGGATATTCCAACTGATTTTAACCTCTCCCTACAGCAGAGATTAATAGAGTGATAATTCTTATTTTGGTACCTAATCCATATTAAAGACAGTGATTTAAATAGCGCCTGTGGTGTATGGAGTATTAGATATATCAAAGGCCCTGAGTCCAGGGTATAAAAAGCTTAGAACTTTATAAGATGATTGGCATGTATTTGTGGGATTATTTTTTTAGAATGTGGAATGGGAAATTTTATCTAGCTACATTTAAATTCCCACTAATACAGATTTTCATCTTCTTTAAATTGAGATCTGTATGTTATTTGAGTTAACTACCTAGATATATCAAATAAAATTAATGTATCAGAGTATGATAGTAGAAATGACATTTTCAGATATTTGAATTTGTTTTTAATTATAGCAGTGTCCTCTATCAGCTACAGAAACTGGAATATGTATGTATGTTATAAACATAAACATAAATAACCTTATTCTTTTGAAAGACCACAGTAATTTCAAAGAACTATTTGCTGTTGATATGCACGAAAATGAAACACACTAAAGTGATAAAACAGACTTTGGATCTTAAGGTTATAGTGACTGCTATTAACATTGAACAGATCCAGAGACATGAAAAATGGGCTGTCTGTACTCTTTGCCAACTCAGTGAGAATATCTTATAAACAAGGTCATTACTTGTGTTTAGCTGATTGGTATGGATGAAGAGAACCTTAAATTCACATTACAGTATTTTTCTATTCCTCATATGTCAGTCATCGTTGCAAAAGTAAAACCTTCACTTCTGATTGGTATGGATGAAGAGAACCTTAAATTCACAGTACAATATTTTTCTATTCCTCATATGTCAGTCATCGTTGCAAAAGTAAAACCTTCACTTCCTCAACAATAAATCTCCTGCTGTTTCAATGAGATCGAGCATTTCAATAATACTCATTTTAAATTTAATATTATATTATTGGGTCCTACAGAAAAACAGACAGAGGGTTTAGTTTGTAGACGTTTACCCATTTATATAAAATCATTATATTTGGGCCAAAAAAGGGAGAATTCTGCAAATTAGTTGTTTCTTTTTATGTTGTACCAAACATCGTGAGACATCCGGATGTTTCACCATCACTAAACTTAATATGATTAAGCAAGCATTATATTTTTTATCTAAATGACTTGGCACCTAAGAGAAACAGATTTAATGATTATTTATTAACCTTCAATTCCAAGGAAAGTTAGATAATTTTCTACTGTGAAACAGAAAGAGAAGCCATTCACTACAATAAAAACTGTTGCCTAAATCTGTATCTGAAAGAAAACATAATTGATGTCGGTAGATGTACGTATATTGATCTTTAAGACAAAACAAATCACAAAAAAGATGGTGAATTAAATATATGTAAGTTTCACAGGCTAAATTTCACAAGCGAAAACGATGAGAAAGATTTACTGGCTCCCACATCAGTGAGCAGCAAGGACACCAGGCAAGACTTAAACTCTGTTAAAGCCTTTGGGATCTTAACACAGCCACTCAGGCCTTCTGCTTGGGTACCACAGCTCCAGAGAGGCAACCTAGCAGCCATAAGGATGCTGTTAGACTAATTGAATCGGTCTCTTCCACTGTCAATACTTTGTCAAAATAGTCTAAGATGACAGATGGGTCAGGGAATTTAGGAGTCTCGCCAATGGGCATGAGATTAGAAAGTGTCAGGTTGTAGCTTTATGATAAGAGCAGACCGAAGGGAAAGTGAATGCAACTAAATGGGGATTTGGAATCATGCTGCCAAGCTGCTTAGGTAGTAGAGCTGTATATCTGGGCAGTGAGGAATCTGAGTGTGGTAGGAATGGAACTGACAAAGTTTGGGACTGAAACGATTAAAAAATAAGAGAGATTGGAAGAGCTATATATCATGTCAAAAGCAATCACTGTATGCATGTATATGTATATGTGTTTGTGCAAACCTGTACGCATAACGTATGTGTACCTATCGCGTAACCTGTCGCATCCTCTTCCTCGACTCCCTCATTCCATCTCCCCTTCCAGGGGAGACCATATAGCTACAAACGTTTTAAAGCCTGTGTATAAAATCTACAAAAAAAGAAAAAAGTATATTACTACATTTCTACCTATATGATGCAATATGGACATTGTTATGCTTCACAAATTCACTTGTTGTCCAAGTTACATATGAGGCCTACTCTCCTGTATCTGGTAACCGGTCCTGATTTCTCTCTTTATTCCGCAGTTTCTTCTCCCTATCAAATTATAAATTGCCTTCTGTAATTTGTTTCTCTGATATAGCATATTCTCTGTCAATTCAAGTGCATCTGCCGGCTTCCCTTGGGAGGTTCTAAGATGACAAATGACTGCTTTATCATTTAATTCATCTCACTATAAAGGAGTGTTTGTCATTATAAGCTTCTTATTTTCTTACACTATAGCTGGCTGATGGTGTGACCGTAAAACCTTAGTTTCGTTGTATCTCAATCGTCTCTACAAAATAGAAATAGTGTATACATTGTCACTAAAATTTCTCTTACTGAAACTGTTGTGGCCAAGATGAATAGTGTAGTAAGCTGGGCCTCAAATATATTGGAATGCTGGTGGAGATTCAACATAGATTTGGTGGGGAGGGCAGATCCTGACCCTTCTGTAGACACTACCTAAGAGTGGAAGTCACATGGCTTTTTATCCAGACATGTATACTTTTTGGTTTATCAATATTCACAAAGGCTTATAAACCCATCTTCAGCTTAGTGGTCCGCAAGAAGTAGCTTCAGTTAGCATCAGAGAATAGCAACCTCCCAGATATTGTAAGGAAATTTAAGCTCTCATTTATCAATGTAACAAATTTTTGTATACCTGCTCTATCCCAGCAGTACCATAGTGTAACTATGAACAGACATGGTTCCTAGCCTCAGGGAACTGACAGAACAGAGAAGTCAGACAATAAAAGAGGAGAAAATAACAAGCACCTTGTAAAAAAAAAAACCATTTCTGCTGTGATAAGAGAATCACTGCTAGGGAATTCTGAGAAGACAAGTAAAATTGCACATATAAGCACACACCTTAAAATAAGCTCAATGAAAGAAACAAATTGGTCAATGATAGAGAATAACTACTGGGTTATTATGGGAAGATGATAGCTTGAATATATCCCTGCTACCCTTGCTGCTACTGTATCTGACCCAAGCAGCTACCTAGGCTTCCTGTGTTGCCAGAGCCTTGAAAGAAAGAGCACTTGGGGGAATTTTTGCTTCATGAACCAAGGAAGAGGCAAGGACCAGTGGGGAAAGGCCTGAAGGGAGGCCCCAATGAATGTGGTAGATTCTGGTGAAAGTCTGGCCTGCGGGGTGGATGAGCAAAGGCTGCCTGCAAGAGTGGTCCTTGCTGGGTCTACCAGTCTCCCCAGGCCTTGAGCAGCTTCCGGGTGAAAGAAGGATTTTTTTAATCATGAAATAAAAAAAGCAAAAACCATGAAAGAAATGATTATTCAACATGACTGTACTAGGATAAAAACTTATATAAAAAAGAAACTTTAAAAAGTAAAAGGATAAGCCAGATGAAGAAAGTATATTTTTTAAAAAATAGCCTAGAAGAAAAATGGCCTAAAGCATTTTATTCAGAGAAAATTAGAATGCCAGTAAAAATATCAAAAGATATTAAAGCTCACTAGTAACTTCTGAAATACTAATTAATAGATACTGACCCCAATTAATCTTACACCAAGGTGGTAATAAAGATGTAGAAAGGTAAGACTCACAGACGTTATTGGTTGAAGTAGGTATTAGCACCACTACAGAGGAGAGCACCTTCAAAACACCTGGTAAACTTGAACATGCTCACAAGCCCTGATTCACTAGTTTTCCTACTAGATGAATGAATTCCCTAGTGAAACTCTGGCACACTTTTATAAGGACTTACATGCAAAGATGCTCAGATCTGCTCCCTTTGGGGGAGTGAAACATAGCAGCAACCTAATTATTCTTCACTACATAAATAAATTATTCTTCACTACATAAATGAACGAAGTGAACTTTGTTCACACGGTAGGATAGTGAACCAAAATGAAAACAAATGAATTTACATATATTGACCTGAATAAATTGCAATAAACAGGGTGATTTTGAAACACCAAGTTGAATTTTTAAAAAGTATTAAATGATTTGAACTTGTCAAAATGTATTCAACGTAAAAAATGAATTTATAAAAAAACGTTATATAAAAACTTTAAATGTAGAAAATAACATATGTATTGTTCATAGAGAGATCCATATTTTATAAAATATAAAAACTGGACGTAGAGACTGTCATACAGAGTGAAGTAAGTCAGAAAGAGAAAAACAAATATCATATATTAATGCATATATGTGGAACCTGAAAACATTGGTATAGATGATGTTATTTACAAAGCAGAAATAGACAAATGTATGGATACCAAGAGGGAAAGGATGGGTGGGATGAACTGGGAGATTGGGATTGACATACGTACACTACTGATACTATGTATAAAATAGACAACTAATGAGAACCTGCTGTGTAAGCACAGGGAACTCTACTCAATGCTCTGTGGTGACCTAAATGGGAAGGAAATCCAAAAAAGAGGGGATATATGTATACATATAGCTGATTCACTTTGCTGTACAGTAGAAACCAACACAGCATTGTAAGGCAACTATACTCCAATAAAAATTTTTAAAAATTATGCATACATCTACCAATGTCAGGAAAGTGATTACAGCTGAGAAGGAAGGGGGAACGGAATGGGACAGTCATTAGCTACATGTATAACATTTGATGCTGAATGAGAAAGCACCTTGACACAGAGATGTCAGCATGTCAGTATCTGTGCACGGAAGCGGACATCCTTTGTAATATTATTTTTATTTGATGAAATCACGATTATTGTGGGAGATTCACAGACACACCTCTTAATAAGAAGAAAAACCACAGTTTCTCGAGGAATAAGGTAGAGTTGAAAGGTCAAATGTCATAGAGGTGAAGAGGACAGGGGCTTGGTGGTGTGCTTTGGGATCAGATGTGGAAGAATCCAGAGCCACCACTTACCAGACCTGAATCTTTCAGATAGTTATTTAACCTCTTAAAGAATCGAAGTTTTCCTCTGTAAAGTGAAGATAATAATGGAATCTACTTCCATGGTATTATAGTGAAGCAAAATGTACTAATGTAGCATATATAAAACAGTCGGCACTGTGGCCAGAATAAATGGTCCATAAACGTTGACATAGTCCATTCATTCATCAAGATATTATTAAAATTCCCAGTCTAAACACATAATGTCATGAAGATATTATGAGGGCAAATGGAATGATATGGGAATTTAATAACAAGCATTAATTGAATATCCGCTAGGCTCCAACACTTTCCATAATTTACCTGTAAGCCTCCAAATAACCAGGCAACAGCAACTCTTATCCTGTGTAAGGAGACCCAGGTCCTAAGAGGCTCAGTGTTTTGCCTAAATCTCCAAGCTCGTGAGAGCTGTGAGGTCCAGATTAAAGCCGACATCTGACTCCTAAACTCGTTTGTTTACAGTGATATTCAAACTGGGCTTCCATTGGCTATGGCAGCTTTAAAATGTTTGAGAACCATAATTCTACACTATGTTACCTTTCTGCATACTAGTAGATACTTCCTAAGGTTCAAAGAAAGGCCAATATATACTTTGGTGTCAATATAATATTTCAATTATCATATACAGTATAATGCAGGTAAAGTTTAAGAACAAAACTGCTTAACCTTAAGCATGATTTTTTTACTGTTTTACATTGTGTATTATAGAATTTGGTATAGGTGAATTAGTTGACAATAGGTTACTGACTTAATATGAAATAAATATAGACATACATACACACACACATGAAAATAATGCAACAGTGAACCTTATGTTTGAAAACCTTACACCAATCTCTTCTCATTTTTAAATAAGTTTATATGTGGTGAAAATGCAGCTAACCATGTCCCATGTCCCAGGGCAGAAGCCTTCTTCAAGTGCTCCCTGTAGAGGCTACTGAAGTGTTATATCCTCTTTCCGTCAGTGGTGTGAACCTTTCTGAGGGCTCATGGTGGCATGGAAAGATCTGACCTAAGTCAGGGGAGCTGGGTCCCAGTTACACAACTACCGTTCACCAGGAGGAGGTCTGTAACACACCAGGGAACCCTGAGCTTCACCTTTTCCAGGCTTCAGCTTTTCTTTCAATATAATGGAAGCATTGGCAAAAGCATGGAAGTAGTTTTCAAATGTATTTTAAGCCCTAGACCCCTTTGTTTACTTAAAATTTTAAGCCAAAGTCAAATATGTCAATTGCCTGGAAAGGGGACATTGAGAACTCTCCCCAAATTCTTGGACACATCTCCAGGAACACTTTGGAACAATCCAGAGATAAGTCAGAAAAAATTAGTGGACAAGATGAATTCTAAGGTTAAATTAATTAAGGAGAAAATTGTGGGCCCCAAAGTATGACCAACGTGGTTTGAATCTCAGATCCTCCACTTACTAGTTGTCTTACATTGAGCGAATTAACTAACTGGTATAAAACTAGTTCCCTGTAACCTACCTTATAGTGTTATTGTGAATATTGAATAAGATAATACATGTGAAGCACTTAGAAAAGTGCCTGGAACCTAAAAAAGAGATCAATAAAGTAACCTACTGATCAATTTACCACCACCAACATCATCATCATTATTGTTATGAAATTAATCAAATGTATGAAAAAAAAAACCTAGCAGTTGCCTGGCACAAGATGTGTGTGTATTACATCTCCATCATTTTCCTACTTTTATGCCAAGATACTGACTCTATATTAGGCTCTAGAAGCTGTTAGATTATATTAAAAGGTAATGATGAATGAGATAGCAACCTCAAAACACACTGATGAAAGTTATTTTCTGCAGATTAAAATGAATATTGAGCTAACGGTATTTTTGTGAGAAACTTTCCTCCATCCTCAGTAGTTTTGTATCTGCTTCTCTGGATATTTTAGTGGTTGAGACATTCCTGGCTACACAGGAATGTGAAATGTTCATTAAAAGAAGAGCCCTAGTCACTGCCTTGTAAAGATGATTCTGACAGCCTAGTTCTTTATGAACTATTTGTGTGTTAGCTTGTCCAGACTTTGGATGAGTTGGCCACTGAAGCAGAAAAATCACCACCAGGCTTGTCATATATCATTGATGCAATGTGCCTTTCTATGTGCCTGGCTGAGCAGCTTCCAGTGACATTTGACATGGGGTTTTCTCCCAAGGCCATGGCATGCTGTGTGCAGCAAATCTGAGCTAAAAAACTAGTGTATGGCCGGGTGTTCTTGGTAGGCCTCCAGGCATTTCATGTTCATTTATAAAATGCCTTCTTTCTACTTCAAATTAATCTTATGTTCTTTCCAATCACCACTGTAATACTCTTTTGACTTTATTTTCTGACAAGCATGAAATAGCCTGATAGGATTGAACTGAAGTATAAAAAACCAGAGTTACTACAGTCAGAAATAAATGAAACGCCAAAAACCAACTCTGCAAATTTACCTTCACAGCTGTGTTAGTGCACAGGTCAGGCCGTTTCTAGTTTTAGGACTCTACATTACCTCTACATTATGTCTTTGTGTTGAATGAAGTTGTAGGTATTATGTTTACAGAGCAGTTAACCTGTCTCCAAAATCTGTAACGCTCCTGGATGTTCTCTGACTTTCACTGCAAATGGAACTTCAGTGTTGGTTTATGGAAAAGCTACTAAAACAACAGAAGGACAGTTATCACAAGTCTCTTTATGAAAAGCATTAGCTTGTGGTAATTAATCTGAATAGGACATTTACTTTAGTTCATCTAAGCAAATCAATCTAAATTTTATTTTCTTCCTGGATATGTCGTTTAATGCCCATTTAGGTTCAAATATTATATTTCTTTAAATTGTTAGTCCTAATGTGTGTTGTTGGGTGATCCATTCATTTAATAAGCATGTATTTGGCACCTCCTATGTGCCTGGCTTTTGGAATTCAGAGGCAAATGGCACAAAGTTTCTGTCCTCAGAGGGTTCCTAGTCTGATAAAGGAAGAAGAAAAGTAAACAAGAAATGTGTATGGTGCATCAAAGCCCAGTGGTAGTAATGTGTACCAGGCATAGGGGCGACAGAAGAGAATGGGAGTTCAAGGAAGGCTTCCTGGAGAAAGTGATCTCTGAGCCAGACAAAAAGGGGTAGGGACTTCCCTGGCGGTCCAGTGGTTAAGACCCCGTGCTTCCACTGCAGGGAGCATGGGTTTGATCCCTGGTCAGGGAACTAAGATTCCGCCAAAAAAAAAAAAAAGGTAAAATGATGACAGGCAGTGATGGGAAGTTTGTTAACCAAAAGGATCCAAGTAAAATGGAATTGAATTAGGGAAACCGAACAATTTGTATGGGGCTTTATGTTTAAACAACACTTTTACGTATTCGCCCACTCATTTCTTCCCTTGAGGTATGCAAACCAATATCTATCTTATTTTATAAGTTAGAAAACTGGCTCTCAGAGTTCGCACTCAGTGACTGTTACCTGAATGAGATAACTCAACAAATATTTATCAAGTGCATAGTACCTCTCTGTGCCTCAATTCTTTATCTGTAATATTAGCATAATAATCATACCTCTCTCTTAAGATTATTACGAGGAATAAATAATATATGCTAGTAACATAGAACAGTGCTGGGCTCAAAATCAGTGTTATATAAGCCAGTTATTATTACTAGTAGCAGTAGTAGTAGAATGCCAGATACTGTTTTAAATGCTAATTGTGAACAAAAGCTAATATTCATGGAGTTTACAGTGTAGCTAGAGCAGACAAATGGAGACAGTAAAAGGAAATGAAGTTGAAAGATTTGCTGGAGGAGGGAAAGGCACACATTGCATAGGAATTTATAAGTATGCTAAAAATTTAGAATTTTAAGCAAAAAAAGGATCTAACTTATGCTTTGAATGAATTACACATTGAATAGATTGAAGAAGGGCAAGGATGGAGAGAGTAGACCCGGTAGAAGATTATTCCGAAAATGGTGGCTTTGGGCCAGTATTGGGGGGTGCTGAGTGATGAAGGGGCGCAGAGAGAAGTGGTCAAAATCTGGATATATTTTGAGGGTTACCAGGCAGAATTCACTGATGGATTGGATACATGGTGTTCAAGAAAAGTAGATTCCAGAATTTTGGCCTAAGCAGGTAGATCAAAGCTGGCATTTCTTGAGATGGAGAAAGATTTATGAGGAAGACACCTGGCAGCAAAAATGGAGATTTTAATTTTAAACAAGTTAACACTAACTAAATTGATGAATATATGGTATTGCAAAAGACCAAGGGATTGACTTGGGTTAGGAAAGATGAATAGAAATAAAATGAAGAAAGATACTATGATGGCTTGAAGATCCAAAGTGAAAGGTGGGAATAAGACTCAGAAACGAGAAAGACTGTTAGGCTCTGAATCAGGGAAGAATCAGGGAAGAATCAGGTAATGCGGATTAAAACTGGAAAGAAGTGATCAGCGCATGGACTGCTAGGGTGAACAATTTAAGCTACATTTACTAGTTGATTGGCAACAGTTAAAATTTTCAAAACAATTTGAGCTAAGGATCTTCATGTTTATCATATTATATTGAGCTAACCGTTTATGTGGTTTGCTCTCCCACTAGATTATAAATTCCCTGGTACACTATTCACCTTTGTGTCATCACTGCCCAGCACAGTGCCTGGCACATAGTGTGTACTCAGTAATTGTGGAAGTAAATTGAAAAGAAATGGTTTGTGCCCATACAGAAATTCGAGTTGAGATTGTAGGTTTCCTGGGTCTGCTGTTGTATAAATTCAAACCACTCATGCTTGGGGTTGCTGAGAAAGTTCCAGATATCTGCTTAGCACCACAAAGAAGGGGAACCCTCGCTTCCACATCCTGCAAACAACTCTTAGCATCCTGCTACTTCCTTATTTTGCCTCATACCAGAGTCAAGAGCAACATTTCATTGTGTCTCTTACATTTAATTTACTAAACTCCAGGTCAAATTGAACCCTGGTCTACTTGAAGAAAAATACACAGATGTAGTTTCTCCTTCCTTGTGCACGCTCATCTATCTTTACTCTAATTCACTCAAAACTCAGAGAAAAACGCATCTGTATCAAAGCATTTCTATGGCATTGATTGTTCCCCATGCGATTATGCCAACAACAACAGTGTGGAAGCATGGGGGTGAAAATCATCTCTGTAGCTTGTCTTTTGTGGGTTTACACCCCAGTGAGGTAGGACAGATAGCCTAAGGTGTGTCTCTACATTTCTCTGAGATTTGTCTTTTCAGTAAGAGTGTATTTATTATACCTCCTGCTTGCTTTTAGTGACTGATAGATTTCTTGAAGGTAGAACAAGTTCTTTTTCACTTGAAAAAAAATTTATTTCTGTTGTAGTAAAACTGTTTCTTTAAAAATTTTTTAAAGATGTGAGACTAGATGTCATTTTAAGCTGGTACAAACTGTTCAAATTTTGATAACAATAAATCAGATTAGAGGTGTAGGATACCATTTTGTTTTCCGCTAGCCCCACTTACAGCCAAGTGCCCATCATTCCAAACTATCTGCCTCCATCTTTGTTCTTCTTCCGTCTTCCCTCTCCCCTACTATTCTGATCTCCCATAAGACCTCTCTTTCCTATCTTATCTGTCAACCCAGTGATCCCTCATAATTGAATATTTGAGACCACTGGAGAAGCCTAAGCAGTATTGGAGCTCATGAAAGTTATATTTGCTAGGTGTATGGTATACCTGCTCACAAGGATCTTCTAAACTCCTGAGAGACAAGACACATAAACAAACTTTATTAAGTGTGATTCATGCTTCAATAGATATTATCCAGAGGAGAGGGCTTTGACTTTTTCTGGGTCAGTCAAGGACTATTTCACTGCAAAGGTGATATTTAGCTGAATCTTAAGGGATGAGTGAGAGTTTGCCAATGAAGGAAGGCATTTTAGGTTAAAAAAAAAAAAAGCAATATGATAAAGGGAATAGAGGAAGGCAATGATATGATCCATTTGGAGAAAAGAAGTTAGATGGGACTGGAAGGAAGAGTAGTCAAAGGTGAGGGACCAGATGCTGGCTGGCTGGGCAGATGTTAAAAGACTGTGAGCAGAGGCATGCCATCATCACATCAAAACAGTATGGAAGATGAATTAACATAGGTACTAAGTTCACATAAAAGCCTATGGCCATAGTCAGAGTGAGGTGGGACGGAGTCAAGGGGATTAAGAGGCTGGATGGAATCAAGAGAGTTACAGGAATCAGAATTCACATCAATTCATAACAAAGTGCAGGAGGGCAGGATGAGGGAGAAAGCAGAAGTAAAGGTTTTAATTCCCAGGTGCCATTAACCAAAATAGAGAATAAAAGATATTGGCTGGGGTTGAATCAGCATGAGGAGCATAATATAGCTGATTCTGGAAGTGCTGAGTATAAGGATCCTGTGAGCTAAGCTGAGTTATATATTTGGGAGTCTAATAGGCAGAAAGGTTGAAGTCATAGGTGTGGATGCAGTGACTCAAGGTAGAACGCCCCTGAATGGGCCTGGTTCCTCTAAATTAGTCTAAGGGATGTCAGCCATACTTCTGAGAGATCTCAAATATATATTCCCTGGTTTACAAAATTCAAGTAAGATATTCTCATCCTTTAATGATGCATGAGACTGCCAGACAGTCCATTAGCCAGAGGTCGCTGATATCATCTAGCCACAAGGTTTAAACCTCTGAGGTCTTAGAAAGCAGTTTGCCAAGGGGCTGCAGAAATATACTTCTCCTTTTCTTATGAATATCCATAGGAGCTGGTATCACTATAAGATACTATGCAATCTAACTCCCTCTGGAAAATCAAAATGCTCATAAAATAATGCTAAGATCTTGTCAAATAAGGCCTTACCCAGCCATATTCAAGGAGGAAAGCATTCCTTCTGACTTCTGAAAAATGGCCTATTTGCCTTCTCCAAAAAATAATGTCTAAACGTATCACAACTATTACTGTATATTTAATAATGATGGAAATTTTAACTTTCAAGGATCCTACTTAGAAATCAAAAAGCAGGACTTTCAAAGTTACGTTGCTTTTTTCTGTGTGTGTTGATTTTTTTTTAACCTCTTTATTGGAGGATAACAGCTTTACAATGGTGTGTTAGTTTCTGCTGTATAATAAAGTGAATCAGCTATACATATACATAAAAAACAAAAAAGGTGGGGAAAGGAGAAATTCCTCCCTCTTTCTTCTTACCCAGTTGCTTGAGCTGGGGCATCTATCTTCTGCCCTGGGCTTCCATGGTTCTCAGGCCTTGGGACTCCAACTGATTTACACCACCAGTTTTCCTCGTTCTCCAGCTTGCAGATGGCAGCTGGTGGATTTAAAAAAAAAAAAAAATGTTACATTGCTAGTTACTAAGTAGAGAAGACCCTTGTTTTCCTCACCTCCTTCAGGGTGAGACCAGAAGGTTAGTCACTTTAGTGTGTGTGTGTGTCTGTGTGTGTTTGTGTGTACATATGCACACCTGAAATCTGATAGATAGTCCATGATCTTTTAAAATTCGTTTTGCTTTCCCAAAAGTTTGTTTGGTTATGTTTTTACTTAATCTCTCTGGGCTTACGTTTCATCTTAGCCACCATTTAATAAGTTTCTTGGATGTGCCAAACGATAGAAGTTTTACATTCTTTATTTCATCTCCTCTTCTGTTACTTATATGAATGAGATATTCGCATGGAGTTTTATTGTTTTTAGTTTTTTGGAGTTTTTTTGTTTTTAGTTTTTTGGGGTTTTTTAGTTTTTTGGGGTTTTGTTTTTAGTTTTTTGGGGAACCCGCGTCCTCTGCATCGGCAGGCAGACTCAACCACTGCGCCACCAGGGAAGCCCCTAGCATGGAGTTTTATACATAAATCTGAATCTGCAAAAGGTTAACCAACTTGTCCAAGGTCACACATCCACAAAGACACACAGCAAGTGTCTGAAACTAAGTCTTTCTGACACAAAAGCCCCCGCTACGAGACACAAGGGATGAACTTGCCCAGAGAAAGAGACTACGTGAGGATACAGCCAGAAGGCACCATCTGCAAACCACGGAGAGAGGCCTCAGGAGAAGCCAAACCAGCAGATACCTTGATCTTAGACTTCTAGACTTCAGAATGATTGCCCAGGAGCTCTATGACCCTGTGACTTTGGTTACTGGATTACAGCCCAGGGATAAGCAAAGCTGACCTTCAGCAACATTACTGATCTCTCTTAGTAGTAATAATTATAAGGAGATTATCTCAGAATTTCTATGTGAACAATCTTACTGTTTAAAAATAATGACTTTTTTGGGGCTCCCCTGGTGGCGTCGTGGTTGAGAGTCCGCCTGCTGATGCAGGGGACATGGGTTCTTGCCCAGGTGCAGGAAGATCCCACATGCCACCCAGCGGCTGGGCCCGTGAGCCATGGCCACTGGGCCTGCGCGTCCGGAGCCTGTGCTCCGCAACGGGAGAGGCCACAACAGTGAGAGGCCCACGTACCGCAAAAAAAAAAAAAAAAAAAAAAAGACCTTTTCAGAAGCAAGAAGAACTACAATCCTGCAGTCTGTGGAACAAAAACCACATTCACAGAAAGATAGACAAGATGAAAAGGCAGAGGGCTATATACCAGATGAAGGAGTAAGATAAAACCCCAGAAAAAAACTAAATGAAGTGGAGATAGGCAACATTCCAGAAAAAGAATTCAGAATAATGATAGTGAAGATGATCCAGGACCTTGGAAAAAGAATGGAGGCAAAGATCGAGAAGATGCAAGAAATGTTTAACAAAGACCTAGGAGAATTAAAGAACAGAGATGAACAATACAATAACTGAAATGAAAACTACACTACAATGAATCAATAGCAGATTAACTGAGGCAGAAGAACGGAGAAGTGACCTGGAAGACAGAACGGTGGAATTCACTGCTGCAGAACAGAGTAAAGAAAAACGAATGAAAAGAAATGAAGACAGCCTAAGAAACCTCTGGGACAACATTAGACGCAACAGCGTTCGCATTATAGGGGTCCCAGAAGGAGAAGAGAGAAAGAAAGGACCCGAGAAAATATTTGAAGAGATTACAGTCGAAAACTTCCCTAACATGGGAAAGGAAATAGCCCCCCAAGTCCAGGAAGCGCAGAGAGTCCCATACAGGATAAACCCAGGGAGAAACACGCTGAGACACATAGTAATCAAACTGGCAAAAATTAAAGACAAAGAAAAATTATTGAAAGCAGCAAGGGAAAACGACAAATAACGTACAAGGGAACTCCCATAAGGTTAACAGCTGACTTCTCAGCAGAAACTCTACAAGCCAGAAGGGAGTGGCATGATATACTTAAAGTGATGAAAGGGAAGAACCTACAACCAAGATACTCTACCCAGCAAGGATCTCATTCAGATTCGATGGAGAAAGCAAAAGCTTTACAGACAAGCAAGAACTAAGAGAATTCAGCACCACCAAACCAGCTCTACAACAAATGCTAAAGGAACTTCTCTAAGTGGGAAACACAAGAGAAGAAAAGAACCTACAAAAACAAACCCAAAACAATTAAGAAAATGGTCATAGGAACATACATATCGATAATTACCTTAAACCTGAATGGATTAAATGCTCCAACCAAAAGACACAGGCTTGCTGAATGGATACAAAAACAAGCCCCTTATATATGCTGTCTACAAGAGACCCACTTTAGAGCTAAAGACACATACAGACTAAGAGTGAGGGGATCGAAAAAGATACTCCATGCAAATGGAAATCAAAAGAAAGCTGGAGTAGCTATACTCATATCAGATAAAATAGACATTAAAATAAAGAGTGTTACAAGAGACAAGGAAGGACACTACATAATGATCAAGGGATCAATCCAAGAAGAAGATATAACAATTATAAATGTATATGTACCCAACATAGGAGCACCTCAATACATAAGGCAACTGCTAACAACTATAAAAGAGGAAATCGACAATAACACAATACTAGTGGGGGACTTTAAAACCCCACTTACACCGATGGACAGATCACCCAAAATGAAAATAAATAAGGAAACAGAAGGTTTAAATGACACAATAGACGAGATAGATTTAATTGATATTAATAGGACATTCCATCCAAAAACAGCAGACTACACTTTCTCCTCAAGTGCGCACGGAACATTCTCCAGGATAGATCACATCTTGGGTCACAAATCAAGCCTCAGTAAATTTAAGAAAATTGAAATCATATCAAGCATCTTTTCTGACCACAACGCTATGAGATTAGAAATGAATTACAGGGAAAAAAACATATAAAACGCAAACACATGGAGGCTAAACAGTACGCTACTAAATAACCAAGAGATCACTGAAGAAATCAAAGAGAAAATCAATAAATACCTAGAGACAAATGACAATGAAGACACGACAATCCAAAACCAATGGGATGCAGTAAACGCAGTTCAAAGAGGGAAGTTTATAGCTATACAAGCCTACCTCAAGAAACAAGAAAAATTTCAAGTAAACAATCTAAACTTACACCTAAAGAAACTAGAGGAAGAAGAACAAACAAAACCCAAATTTAGCAGAAGGAAAGAAATCATAAAGAGCGGAGCAGAAATAAATGAAATAGAAACAAAGAACACAATAGCAAAGATCAATAAAACTAAAAACTGGTTCTTTGAGAAGATAAACAAAATTGATAAACTATTAGCAAAACTCATCAAGAGGGAGAGGACTCAGATCAATAAAATTAGAAATGAAAAAGGAGAAGTTACAATAGACACCACAGAAATACAAAGCATCCTAAGAGACTACTAAAAGCAACTCTGTGCCAGTAAAATGGACAACCTGGAAGAAATGGACAAATACTTAGAAAAGTATAACCTTCCAAGACTAAACCAGGAAGAAATAGAAACTATGAGCAGACCAATCGCAAGTAATGAAATTGAAACTGTGATTAGAAATCTTCAACAAACAAAAGTCCAAGACCACACGGCTTCACAGGTGAATTCTATCAAACATTTAGAGAAGAGCTAACACCCATCCTTCTCAAACTCTTCCAAAATACTGCAGAGGAAAGAACGCTCCCAAACTCATTCTATGAGGCCACCATCACCCTGATCCCAAAACCAGACAAAGATACTACAAAAAAAGAAAATTACAGACCAATATCACTGATGAATATAGATGGAAAAATCATCAATAAACTACTAGCAAACAGAATCCAACAACACATTAAAACGGTCATACACCACGATCGAGTGGGATTTATCCCATAGATGCAAGGATTCTTCAATATATGCAAATCAATCAATGTGATACACCATATTAACAAATTGAAGAATAAAAACCATATGATCATCTCAATAGATGCACAAAAAGCTTTTGACAAAATTCAACACCCATTTATGATAAAAACTCTCCAGAAAGTGGGCATAGAGGGAACCTACCTCAACATAATAAAGGCCATACACGACAAGCCCACAGCAAACATCATTCTCAATGGTGAAAAACTGAAAGCATTTCCACTAAGATCAGGAAAAGACAAGGATGTTTACTCTCACCACTATTATTCAACATAGTTTTGGAAGACCTAGCCATGGCAATCAGAGAAGAAAAAGAAATAAAAGGAATACAAATTGGAAAAGAAGAAGTAAAACTGTCAATTTTTGCAGATGACATGATACTATACATAGAGAATCCTAAAAATGCCACCAGAAAACTACTAGAGCTAATCAATTAATTTGGTAAGTTGCAGGATACAGAATTAATGCACAGAAATCTCTTGCATTCCTATACACTAATGATGAAAAATCTGAAAGAGAAATTATGGAAACACTCCCATTTACCATTGCAACAAAAAGAATAAAATACCTAGGAGTAAACCTACCTAGGGAGACAAAAGACCTGTATGCAGAAAACTATAAGACACTGATGAAAGAAATGAAAGGTGATACCAACAGATGGAGAGATATACCATGTTCTTGGATTGGAAGAATCAATATTGTGAAAATGACTCTACTACCCAAAGCAATCTACAGATTCAATGCAATCCCTATCAAATTACCAATGGCATTTTTTATGGAACTAGAATAAATCATCTTATAATTTGTATGGAGACACAAAGACCCCGAATAGCCAAAGCAGTATTGAGGGAAAAAAACGGAGCTGGATGAATCAGACTCCCTGACTTCAGACTATACTACAAAGCTGCAGTAATCAAGACAATATGGTACTGGCACAAAAACAGAAACATAGATCAATGGAACAAGATAGAAAGCCCAGAGATAAACCCACACACCTATGGTCAACTACTCTATGACAAAGGAGACAAAGACATACAATGGAGAAAAGACAGTCTCTTCAATAAGTGGTGCTGGGAAAACTGGACAGCTACATATAAAAGAATGAAATTAGAACACTCCCTAACACCACACACAAAAATGAACTCAAAATTTATTCGAGACCTAAATGTAAGACCGGACACTATAAAACTCTTAGAGGAAAACATAGGAAGAACACGCTTTGACATAAATCACAGCAAGATCTTTTTTGATCCACCTCCTAGAGTAATGGAAATAAAAACAAAAATAAACACATGGGACCTAATGAAACTTCAAAGCCTTTGCACAGCAAAGGAAACCATAAACAAGATGAAAAGACAACCCTCAGAATGGGAGAAAATATTTGCAAATGAATCAACGGACAAAGGGTTAATCTCCAAAATATATAAACAGCTCATGCAGCTCAATATTAAAGAAACAAACAACCCAATCCAAAAATGGGCAGAAGACCTAAATAGACCTTTCTCCAAAGAAGACATACAGATGGCCAAGAAGCCCATGAAAAGCTGCTCAACATCACTAACTATTAGAGAAATGCAAATCAAAACTACAATGAGGTATCACCTCACACCAGTTAGAATGGGCATCATCAGAAAATCTACAAACAACAAATGCTGGAGAGGGTGTGGAGAAAAGGGAACCCTCTTGCACTATTGGTGGGAATGTAAATTGATACAGCCACTATGGAGAACAGTATGGAGGTTCCTTAAAAAACTAAAAATAGAATTACCATGTGATCCAGCAATCGCACTACTGAGCATACACCCAGAGAAAACCATAATTCAAAAAAACACATGCACCCCAATGTTCATTGCAGCACTATTTACAATAGCCAGGTCATGGAAGCAACCTAAATGCCCATTGACAGACGAATGACTAAAGAAGATGTGGTACATATATACAATGGAATATTACTCAGCCATAAAAAGGAATGAAATTGAGTCATTTGTTGAGAAGTGGATGGATGTAGAGACTGTCATACAGCATGAAGTAAGTCAGAAAGAGAAAAACAAATATCGTATATTAACGCAGGTATGTGGAACCTAGAAAAATGGTACAGATCAACCGGTTTGCAGGGCAGAAGTTGAGACACAGATATAGAGAACAAACGTATGGACACCAAGGGGGGAAAACCACGGTGGAGTGGGGATGGTGGTGTGCTGAATTGGGTGATTGGGATTGACATGTATACACTGATGTGTATAAAATTGATGACTAATAAGAGCCTGCAGTATAAACAAACAAACAAACAAAAAAACAACTAATACCAAACTTTCTTTGGGTTATTTGTATGGAAATATGTTAATATAAATGTTTCAGACATTACATGAAATTCCTAAAAATCTTGTATGTTCTAATAAGTCATAATTCTAGTTATTTTAAAATGTATATCTCAGAAATAACTAAATTTCCCTGTCAACTGCATTATTATGAACTTTCATCAAATCTTTAACCGCGGTCATTTTTAAGTCTTGTGTCATTACAGGCAGTTCTGGGTGTACTCTGATGCCTTAGCAAAAATGTTCCTGTAAAAGGGTTTCATCTTCAAGGAATTCATGGGAAAGACTCTGACAAGTACAGGTTTCTGGTAACTGAGTATAGTGCTGAACTGAAGGAATAAGCATTTTCAGAACTCTAATGGAAAACCGATGAATTCATAAAAGTCCTAACAAAAGATCAAGATGAAAAGAAAATTAATTACATGGGACTGAGTGAACTGATGAGGATGATTATAATTTTTGTGACTTTCTGTTTGAATTAAAAAAAACAAATGCCCCCCAAAATAAATAAATAAATAAGACTCATTCTGTTCAAGTGTAAAAAACAGAACTCAATCTAAGATGCAAACTATCATATATAGGATGGATAAACAACAAGGTCCTACTGTATAGCACAAGGAGCTCTATCCAATATCCTGTGATAAACCATGATGGAAAAGAATGTGAATAAGAATATATATGTGTACAACTGAATCACTTTGCTGTACAGCAGAAATTAACACAACATTGTAAATCAGCTATATTTCAATAAAATTAAAAAAAAAAAAAAGAACTTGAGACAGCAAGTATCAATAGAAAAGAATACAAGAAGACTGCCAGAGTGAAAAATAATTAAAATTTTTAATAACAGCTACCCAGGATTTGTTGTTTTCGTGTATTATTCTGGGCTATTGTCATTGGGAAATAGTTTATGTTTATAATATATTACAATGTTATATGATAGGTTATTATCAAAAATATTGTGTTGACATCATTCAATGAAGTCAAAATTAATTTTTTTTAGTTTGGTCTATTCCACTATAAAATATTCATCTCCAAATGTACCTCAAACTATGAAGAGTTCTTTTTTAAAGTTTAATAGAGATGTATTGAGAAACTACAGAAAACGTATAAATAAGGAGTCACGGTGCTTACAAAACTGAGTAGGAGACCATACTTGCCCTCTAGGAATTTGCAAACTAGCTGTGGAGTAGGATTTTAAAAGACACAATATGCAATATATACAATGTAAATGGCATGTTCCCTAATAGTTACAAAGTGCTAAGTTATGACCTCTCAAAGGAAAGAGGGATCATAAACCAGTATGATTGGGAAATAATAGTGAAGATGCAGAGCTCACTGTTTTTTTTAAGTGGTGGCTTTATTTTGGATACTGACTGGTTGGTAAGCTTTTAATAGGGATCTCTTTGTTCATTAAACAATTATTAATTTAGCACTCTAGGCAGGCTTCCCTGGTGGCGCAGTGGTTGAGAGTCCGCCTGCCGATGCAGGGGACATGGGTTCGTGCCCCGGTCCGGGAAGATCCCACATGCCACCCAGCGGCTGGGCCCGTGAGCCATGGCCACTGGGCCTGCGCGTCCGGAGCCTGTGCTCCGCAACGGGAGAGGCCACAACAAGTGAGAGGCCCGCGTACCGCAAAGGGGAAAAAAAAAAAAAATTAGCACTCTATTATGCACTTTTTCTAAGGCTAGGCAGAGTGATTGAATAAAGCTGACTAGATCCCAGCTCTCATTCATTCTAGTAAACAAATTCTGATATCGATAAACCCTTTACAACAATAAAATAGGATAATATCACAGTGAATGAGTTGGCTAAAAGAGGGGAGAAAAGGGCCTTTTTTTCAAGGTAGGACTTTCTGGAAATATGTCTCAATAAATGATAAGTGATTAACCTGAATATTAAAATAGATTTTAATAAAATATTGAGTAAATATTTGACATGAGCCCAGAAAGGATTCAGGCTTAGCCATTGAACACACATGCACTTTAGAAGCAAATGGCTTGCCTTCAAGATCTAGCTCTTCTGCTTTCTAATTGTTAGCATTGGCCAACTTTCCTATTTCTGCAAGCCTCACTTTCCACATCTTTATGCAAACATAACAATGATGCCTACCTTACAATTTGTAATGAGTACTAATAGGCATAATGTATTGTAAAAGGCTTAGCCAAGTGTTTGGCACTAATAAAAGTGACCATTTTAGAGCATTTGGGGGAATACAGTTTAGTCCAGCTTGACTGTAACATATGAGGAAGAGTAAAGGAAGATAAGTCTACAAATATAATTGAAACCAGAATAAGCAGAATGTGCAACACCAGCCTATTCCTTAAGCTGGAAAGAATCGTGAAATGTTTTTTGAGCAGGGAAGTGATGTCTCAGTGCTAGGCTTTTGAAAGATTAATAGATCGGTTGTTTACAGAATATTTTGGATACTGGAAATACAGAAGTAGAAAATCAGTTAAGAAGCAGTTTAATTACTCCCACAATAGAGACCAAAACAAGAGAAAGGATTGCAGACATTACAGAAGTCAAGTTGACAGGACTTTGTGACTAAGTGAATGAGTACAGGTGTCAAGGCTGGGGGCCTGAGAGAATAACTGAATAGAGATGGCAATGAAAGGACTCAGTTTGAGTCAGAAGAAGATGACTCAGCTGTGGGCACACTGGTTTGAGATTCCAAAAGATACCCAGCCAGCAGTGGAAAATGTAGAACAAAAATAAAGGGGAAAGCACTAGTTAGAAATGTAGGTTAGAGTATCACCAACATTCAGATTGTAGCTGAAGCCCTGAATGCTGGCAGGATAGCTCTGCCAAGAGAGAATGGAGATAAAAGAAAAGGATGGTAAGGGCATAGTCCCAATGTCTGAATATTTTTCACTAAAGAAACTAGAAGAATGAGTCTGGGAATGAGACGGGGAAGGGAGGGATCCATATGAACAAAGGACAGCCAGTAGACACAATGAGCAGATTCTACATGTCAATTGCTGTATGTAAATAATACCTAAATAATGAACTTAAAACACTTTTATTCAGATATTTAGTTTATAGGATGCCAAAAAAGCTAATTTAAAAATTGTTGGTAATGCTTTTCACTCATCATGAAAATGATGTAAAATTCTTGAGCTTTGTCTTTTTTCTTGTATATATCTAATTTATTTACAAAGTCCTCATAGAGAGGTCTTTTTTTAAATATTCCATTTCTAAAACATAGAAGCACTTCTTAAGGAAATTGTGAAATATTCAGACTTAGCTGAATAGCTACCTAGAAAATAAGTCCTGTCAACAGCATGAAAAAAGTTTCCTTTGACATAATAGCTAAAGGTGATGAAATTATTTCCTCATTAAATGACTCAATTCCCAGGGTGGCATTAGGAATGCATAATATATGAGGTGTTATCACAAAATCCTTTTTTTTTTTTTTTTTACTGCTACACCTCTCCCCTTACTTTAATTATGATAGAAACAAGGTATAAACAAAATCAGCAAGTATAAATTAAAATGATATAGATTGTTTCATATCACTAGTTGTTCACCCCCATATTTCACATTGTGTTGTACAGACCAGAATTCAAGTTAATAGGGGAAGAAAGTTTTTCTCCTTCAAACAGGCAGACTTATTTACATAAATGAAATTATGAATGAAATTCTAAAAATAGTAGAACTGATATAAAATATTGAAATACATGCTATGACCAAGTATATGTTAATAAACCTGAAAATGTCAATTAAATAAATATGTGGAAAACTAAAAATGATCAAAATTAACTCAAGAAGTATATAACATAAATAGAGCAATAAACCAGATGAAATTATTATTATTATCAAAGAATTCCAGAGCCAGAGAGTTTACCAGTTGAATTTTTACATTCAAGTAATAACGTATTATATTATTTTCTATAATATAGAAAGAGTAAAATAGTTATCCATCATTATTCTTGATTTCAAAATTTGGTCAACATGAATAAACATACGACAAAAATGCATGAAACCTCAGCTATTAACAAAGTTGGATACAAATTTACTAACAAGTAACCAGTAATACATTAAAGGTATAATCCATTATGATGAAGATAGGTTTGTTTCAAAAAAAATTAAGTTAATTAAATCAGTTTCTCATTAGAAGTATTATCATTAAAATCAGAAACACGGCATGCTTATTCCCTCCATTATTTTAGAATAAGATAGATTGTCATTCGCTAAAGAGCACATGCTTATCTTCATAGACTAGTCCCAGAGAATTATCTAAAAACCTATTAGATATTCTTAAAGACTTTAGCTACAGGAATTTAGGTATAATATAAACACCTGAAAAACAGCAACTTGAATTTGTATCACCAGTGAGTAGTTACAAGACAGAAGTAATTACCAACTAGGAAAAAATTAAAATGTATCCAGAAATAAGCCTTAAAAATTTGTGGCAACTATGTCAAGGAAACTATAAAGCTTTATTTAGAGATAAAAAAGGAAAAAAATTAGATAGGAAGATGTACTAGATGGGCTCCTGGATGGGAAACTTAAATATTGTAAAAATATGAATTCTTTCTAACTAAATTTAGAGATCTAATGCAATCTTTGGTAATATGTCATTGGAATATTTTTGAGAATTTGATACATGGTTCTAACATTCATCTGGAATAATAAGATAGAAGAATGACTACAATCAAATGGCATCACTTTTTTTGTGTACGATAAGAACTAATGATTTTCTTAGAGAGCAAAAATGAAGACATGCACCAAGTTGATAACAATACTAATATCTTGAGGGCGGGATTAAAAGAACTTGATGGAAGGGGGAGGCTTTTTTTTTCTTTGTTTCTATATTTTTTTTAGTGGGAATGATTTTTACTTTCTTCTGACTGTAATTTTCAATTTTTAAAAGATCCTATTAAAACCATAAAAAATGATCCTATTAAAACAAAAAAAGGAAATATTTTAAATGAATATAATGAATGTTTAGTATGTTTAATATATAAAGATATATTTCATTTCAATAATAATGCTAAATTATTCTAGTAGAAACTTTAATATTACTAGATAATTGGCAAAAGAAGAAATTTCCTTGAAAGTTCACTATCATTAGTAAGTAACAAAATAAATTTAAAACAAAATAGAGATACCATATTTATCTTTTTGATTTTGTGGTTTAAAATGTTAATATTTATGACTGATAAGGTAGAGTGACAGAGGCCCTCCCAGACTCTTCTTGTAGGAATGTAAATGGGTCAGCAGAAATCTTGCCTGTGAGATCACAATGGATTTTGATTTTCCAGCTCACATATTTGTGGATTTTTTTAAAATTCCTACAATATTTACACATTTAAATAGTACAATATTAACATATTCTACACTATTTACCTATTACTTTTATAATCAGAAAAATAAAAAGCATTTTTAAAAAATCAATGAAGTTGTTTAATGTAAATTCAGCAATTAGGATTTTTTAATATGGTATTTCTTAAATCACTGCTTTTCTTAATTTATTTGTGAGTGACAGACATGGGTATGGCCTCAATTCCTCTCCCCAGTAAGTTCATTCATAATATTCTAGTAACTGAAATGAAAATACACAAATTTCTTCTCATAGGGATGCTGGGTGATAGGTATAGTAATAACTGTAATAATATTAGTAATAGTCAAAATATTTAACATTACCATGTGCTGGGTACTGTGTTAAGCTCTTCAGAGGTATGAACACAGTTAATCACCAAACCCTATACGGTGGGTATTATTGCTTTACCAATTTACAGATAAAAAACTAAGTGTCAGAAAAGTTACATAAATGTGCAGGACAGCACTGTGACTCCAGAGATGGTATGCCAGGATCTTATGCCCTGCTAGACTGCTTGCTTGGGATTTTTTTTGAGAGGTCATGTAACTTACTTGAGCCAAAATGTTCTCAACTCCGCTGTAAAATGAAAATAATAACACTTGGCAGTGTTGTGAAACCAAATGATGTGATATATATGAAAGTGCTCTGAGCAGCAAATTCCGTAAATTTAAAACATGACTGTAGAAAAAATGTTTAGTTTAAGTATTTAGATAACGGTTCCTTTCTAAAAAGTATCTTTCTTAGTGTCATCAATTATTTTTCCCTGTTCTTTTAAAAAATCTATGCTATTTTGTAGGAGAAATTGTTGTTCTTTGTTGAGTACAATGTCTGAAGCATTGTTCACCCAGTGTTGCTAGTTAGAATTTTACTACAGACCAACCAATCCCAACCACAGAAGCTGTCTTTGTGTATAAGACTTTAGATGCAGCAAATGATAATAATGTATCTATAGCAAGTTTTCCAGTATATATTACTACTGCCAAAGGACCCCTGATGAGATGTGAGAGAAAAGAAATTAACTATTTGTGATTAAAGATGTAGTGAACACTTTACAGACAAGTATTTTTTCTGACCTTAATTAAATTTTGGTTGAATTACATTCTATTTATGATACCTCATTGCCCCCTAATTTCATCTGGGTAAAATGTTCTTCCTGTTGTCTCCTTTTGACTTCTGCTCCATTTTACAAGAAGTGACTACAATTTTAAAACCTTTTTTTTTCCATTTATGACAGCAAGATTGAAGGAAGACTGCCATGAGTACAGAGTCCTACACAAGAAATAGAGATCTAGGTCAATTTTTCCAATGGGGAAAACAAAAGTGGGCTGACCTCCAATATTACCTCCTGCCTTTTCTCTGTGATAAGGTACAGTAAGAACCAGAAATGAACTTGAAAACAAGAAGTAGCCTCCTTTAGTTCCGTAGCAACCTATGAATAAAGACTTCAGAAATCTATCCTTCTCTAAAATAAAGATTTTATGGGGTTTAGATCTTATTTTCTTTTGAGTAGTTGGAGACTCTAATCACTTTAAATCATAGGAAATCTGTGGAAATCTAGAAAATATTTTATTGTGAATTCAGGTATAATACATTTATACTTCAATTCTAAAGCTAATTATTATTTTTTTTTTTTTTTTTTTTTTTTGCGGTATGCGGGCCTCTCACTGTTGTGGCCTCTCCCGTTGCGGAGCACAGGCTCCGAACACACAGACTCAGCGGCCGTGGCTCACGGGCCCAGCCGCTCCACGGCACGTGGATCCTCCCGGACCGGGGCATGAACCCGTGTCCCCTGCATCGGCAGGCGGACTCTCAACCACTGCGCCACCAGGAAAGCCCTAAAGCTAATTATTGATATCAGAAGTTTGCTTCTTAAACACTGATTAATAAAATGGATTTTTAATATTTTATAAACCTTAATGCTTGATTTAGCAGTGTGGTTTAACCAGTATTTATAGATACAGATATCAAAAAAGAGCTTTAGGGGCTTCCCTGGTGGCACAGTGGTTGAGAGTCCGCCTGCCAATGCAGGGGACACGGGTTTGTGCCCCGGTCCGGGAAGATCCCACATGCTGCGGAGCGGCTGGGCCCGTGAGCCACGCCCGCTGAGCCTGCTCGTCCGGAGCCTGTGCTCCGCAACGGGAGAGGCCACAACAGTGAGAGGCCCAGCTTTAAACATGTATGCACTTGAAAATAAAGTATAAATAGAAGAGCACAGAGAAATTTGCTAGTTATTGGTTCTTAAATAATAAAGCTAACAATTGTTAAATTCTTACCAAGTGCCAGATGACTTAGTTATGACAAGTATTACTCCCTTTAATGCTCACAAGAATTTTATAAACAATTAGCATTTTTAAGTCAAATGATTAAGTGACCTGCCCAAGGACATGCAAAGATAAAGTGATGAAGTTGGACTACACTCCCATTGGTCTAACTCTACAAAGAGTACTCCTTACCACTCACCCACACTATGGGTACTTTACTTACTTGTTTTCTAAAATAGTCACTATAGTGTAGCGATCAAATATAAGAATATTGTGAATTTAAATCCTCCTCACTTAAAATTAAAAAACACTAGTCTCACTGCAAAGAAAATCCTGAGGTGACTCCATGGTCTACAGTAGTATCCCAACAAAATTTGGGATAGGAGGCTGTGGAGCAAAGAAGGGAAAACCTTTAGAGGAATATATAAGAATCCGAGAGGGCTGTTTTTATACTATGCTCACCCCACCTCCCAATTCCAGTATTTCTCCCTATTCTTTTCATGCATTACGTATGTACGTACCATTTCAAATACTCTTCCTCTTCCTGGAACATGCTTTCTGCTTCTACCCTACTTCATGGCTAAGTTTATCCTGCAGGTCTCCACTCACATGTTACCTTCCCCAGGAAGCCTACCTGTTCAGTTAGGGTGTCCTTCCTCTTGCTCATAGCACCCTGTCCTCTTTCCTATCATATCACGTCCCTCTCTCTCTCCCTTTCCCTCTAACACACACACAGTATTTTAATCCTTTATTTATATGTTTGTCCGTCTAGTCCATCATATCCTTCCAAGCAGAGACAATGAGTTTTTCATTCATCTTACTGTAGTAATAAATTTTAAAAATAAAAGACAACTATTATTTTTATCCCAAGTGAGTACCACAATGCCTGCCAGAGACTCAACACTCAAAACTTATTTGTTGAGTGAACAAATATATTTCAAGGCACCTCCCAGTTTTCAATGTATTTTCTCATGTGTTCCCCCATTTAATTTTCATGTTAACACCTCTGTGCTGAGTGTAATATTCTTATTTTTAAATAACGAGAAACCCAAAATGCAGAAAAGTTAAGAAACATGTCCAAGGTCACAAGTGCTACAACAAAACAAAACTGAGACTGAAACTTACGTCTTTGGACTCTGTCCATTAGGGTTTGCCTTACAGCTAAGACGAGAAATCAGTCTCCTAGGAAAGTACGAGGTATAGTTCTGGCATACCAAATTTCACTCCCTGAGAAACTTTACTACATTGAAGTGGTAGCATGCCACAGAAATTTTTAACTGTACATTTCAAGCTTAATGGACAAAATAAGAGTTTTCTTCAATTCAGTAACTGTTTATTACAGAGCATAGAGTTAGTAAATAACAGAGAAAATCTTTGCCCTTCATGGAACTAAAAGTTTAGTTGAAAGGATTAGAGAAAAACGCAAATAATTTTAACTCAGGGCAAGAAAGAGATGCTACAAGAGAGTCAGTAGTTCATTGGACAAATTAAATAACTAATTCTATGTGCCAAGCTTCATGCAATGGGTTAGATATATGAAGATTTAAAAATGGGATTGTGGGCTCCCAAAAGAAAGCGATATCCAGTGGGTTGAATTAAGCACAGAGTCATGTGACGGGGACAGTGATGGTGGTGGTGGGATGAATTGGGAGATTGGGATTGACATATATATGCTAATATGTATAAAAATAGATAACTAATAAGAACCTGCTGTATAAAATAAATAAATAAAATAAAATTCAAAAACTAAATAAATAAAATTTTTTTAAAAAACAGAAAAAAAAGTTCTTCCCTCCCCTTAAAAAAAAAAAAAATAGAACAGAGTCATGGAAGTTGTAGAAGCTGAGGGGAAGCTGAGAGAGCCGGTTGACTTTCAAAGAATAAGGATAAAGGTGGTCATTCTGGGAGCTATGGAGACATTAGACAAAAGCTACAAGATAGAAACATGTGGGGCATGTTTTGGAGAGAACTAGTTTGATTAGAGTATTAAAGGGGGAAAATGGGTGAAAAAGAATGAATGTCAGGACCTTATATGCCAGACTAAGGAATTAATTCATAATTTGATAAGTAATGGGGATCCAATGAAAATTTTGAGCAGCAGAATGACATCACTCGAGGTGGGATTTGTAAAGATTTATCTACCTGGTGTACGTAGGATGCAGCAAGAAACTGAAGTTTTCAAAGCTAAGGATGATAGAGCAGCATCATTTAGTTACACCATTATAGTACAGAAAATATTTAGGTGATCTAAAATGAACACATTCTTTTATTCCCTGAAAACAGATGAAACAATTTTAAGAGCGTCCCCACTGATGAGTTTTCATACTAAACAAAAAGCCTATCAGGGCGAGAGATTGCAACTCAGGACAGTTAAATTAGATTTGTTATTTCTTGGAACGAAACTCCCTTTGGTAGTTGTAGAGAAGTTCTATTGCAGACTTAAAAAGAAAAAGAAGAACATGAAGCACACAGCAATTTTTCATAGTTATTACAGGTGACATCTAAACTGGCAGGGTGCAGACAAAGAAAGGGCATGTAAATTAGACTAATAAAAGGGTTTCTTTAGACTCATCCATGAATACCAACAGAAGTATGTAAAGAGATAATGAACTTGTCTAGGGTAACTACTGATAAATGAGCAAGCCCAAATTATCTTTCAGTTCCAAAATGTATTTCACAGGAAGGTCAAGTCACTTTTGATTATTATTTTCAAAAGGAGTCATTTTTAGGATATTTGTGTTTCACATATAAGTTAGCCAAAATATCTTATGTATTATTATTTTAATTGTATTAATATGTATTACTAAATATGACTTTAACAACTGACATCCCAACATGCCTTAGAGATTTAATGATGCTTTTATCAAATAGAATAAGAAGATACTTGTCCTAGTGCTACACCATTGAAACGTGCGCTTATGGACATTTAATAAATAGTTCTTTCATGATAGAGATTTTATACTAAAGAGATATGGCTTACAAACTATATTGTATTAGGTAGCCCCAAAACTCTCTGTGTTATAAATTCCATGAGATGATCTGCAAAAGAAAGAAATTTTCTATTGTCAATTACATTTTGGAAATTTGCATGTCTCTTTCTTTGGAGATACAAACTACACATTAGCATAGTAAAGCCTGATATATCCTGCCTAAATATAAAACCTATTTAACTGTATTCAACCCAGTGCTTTCCAATCTTATGTGATAAATACAATCTATTTATTTTCCTTTCATATCTATTCATATTCCATGCTGACCTTAGGAAATATTGCCAGCGAACAAAGAAGACAGCATTACATATTTGGGAAATGTGAACTTTTAATGAAAGATCTGCTCACCACTAACCCTACTTCCCAAAAAAGCTACTGGCATTCTGGTCTGAGTCAACCCATGGGGTGCTCAAATTTATCATAGGTGCTCATGGGGTCCCCATAGTCCTATTTAGCCCTGCCTCAAAAATGAGACATTAGGGGCTTCCCTGGTGGCGTGGTGGTTGAGAGTCTGCCTGCCAATGCAGGGGACACGGCTTCGTGCCCCAGTCTGGGAAGATCCCACATGCCACTGAGCGGCTGGGCCTGTGAGCCATGGCCGCTGAGCCTGCCGCGTCTGGAGCCTGTGCTCTGCAACGGGAGAGGCCACAACAGTGAGAGGCCCGCGTACTGCAAAAAAAAAAAAGAAAAGACATTATCTCTGATGATTTTATCTCCCCAACTCTGTTGCCTCCATCCATTCATTTGATCAATGTTTTCTACGTTCTGACTCCATGACAGGGAGCATGATATATTCTGGAGATAAATAGTATACAGACCCCATGGCCCTCACCTTCACTAAAATAGTGGAAGAAAGAGACAAGAAAAGAGCCTGGTATGTTTCTAAGGAAAATACCTGCACTGTGGGAACACAAATGAGGAGCATCCATACCGCTTTAGTGGATTAAGTGCTGAGAATAAACTGAAATCTGAAGAATAAGTGAGAGATAAGGAAGATTGTCATGCAAGGCCTTGGTGTGGAGAGCTTGACTTTTAGGAAAAAAGTAAATGTGGTACTTCACTCCATCCATGCAGTATGGATCCCAAGGAAAAATCTTTCTTATTATTGAATTTCCCTTCTCAGAAGAGTAGAGACTATTCAAACCTTGGTACCTGTAGGGTAATCCAAAGGTGAGAGGAGGTGGCATCATGCCTTTTAGAAGCTTGACCCTCTGCCCCTTGATTAAGTAACTGCTGTTACTTGGAGGCAAGAAGCTAATGTTGGAATCACCCCCACCTGCCCACCGTGATTTAAGTTCGGAGCTACAAAAAGCCAACCAGCTAACCAACAACTCCTCCTATAGTGCTTCCTCTGTGGTTCTATCCAACCCTGGAGAAGTTCCTTCAGGCAGCATTTGACTCTAAGTCATGAAGGCAACCATAAGTCAAGACCAGAAACACTTCTTTGAGACAGAATATAGCTCTTTGAAGTATGTCCACTAAATAGGAGATGTGTTAGGATACTGCTGGCCAAGCCTATATGGATGTTCATTTCTTGTCGAAACACTGATTTGTCTTTCACAGGAAGGTCTACTGGATTGTGAAATCAGTGTATATGTCACAAATGAGCAAAAGAAAAGAGTACGTAAAATTGAAAATGTCAGTATTATTCACACAAACTCAAAAACACCAAATTGGTAACACTCTAATAAAATGAAGATGAAAATGTCTTAAAAATGAGAGACCAGAATATGTTATTATATGCATTGATTCTACATTTTCAAAAGGAAACAGTCACAGGAGGCTGTGAATCATTTATCATCCTGACCAGACCTCTCCTACTCTTTTCTCTTTAAATTTGAAAATGGTGCAATTATTCTGTTATGCTTCATAAAACAGTAAATCATCTCCAATTATTGCAGATTCATAGTAGCAGTAAAATGCTTGTGTAAAACAACACACTCTTGGAATTTATTACAAGATTATAAAATTACAACTCTGAAAAGAGTTTCAAAAACATGTCTAACTCATTTTCCTTGCCTCTGGGCAGGACTGAGTTGCAAATAATTCCAGAAAAGAATAACTATCTAAAGAGATGGTCCAACAATTATTCTTGTTAGCTACAGGGTTCAATTACACTTATAGAGAGACAAATATTTTTCCATATGCCACAATTCTTAATGTTTCCTTATGTTTATATTCAGCTAAATTCTCAAAAAAAATCACATTCTATCATATCAATAAAAGTGAATGGTCTCTGAACAACAACAAAACCACAAAATTAAGTAAAGAAATCTGTCGATGACTTTACCCTATAAGCTTTTGAAAACCCTTTCATTTATTTGCCTTGATATTTCTCGTTTTGTCTAAAAGACAGCACTGGTTAGACAAATTTTTAATCACCTCTACGTCAAGGATTTTTAAAATATCTTAAGAGTGGAAGGATAATCTACCCTCTGCACAAAAACATTTTGTTATTCCCACAGAAACCATAAAGTAAGCATAGCTTTTCCTCCACTGACATTAGAGGATATTAGTGATTTTCTTAAATTGTAATTTAAAAGTTTGTTGGGAATCTGGGAGATGCCAGATGTCCCCTACAGTTTTATCATAATGTACTATTCTCCTTTTGTCACTCAGCGCACCATCAAGGCTCTCCTCTAGAGACTGTCCTTCCACAATTTACGGCTGCTTTGAGGATTTCTAGAACAGTTCTGAGACCGTGTATTTGTCAGTCAAATCTGTATTCAATTCCTATGAAGTTTCTCTCTTCCCCATACTCTGAAAGTTACAAGGAGCAGAGGGTGGACGCTAGTGATATGCAAAGAGTAGCGTACAACCTCTGGCGTGAGAAAGATCTGTTTGACTCCTGGTTCTGTTACTAACAAGCTAGTTGACCTTGGAAACATCATTTATATTGTCTGAGTTTCAGACCCTTTGGCCTTTAAATGGGAATGATAATGCCCACCTCAGAGGGAGAAACGGATTGAGATAATTTATGGAAAGCAAATAGCAGCCAGACACATTGGTCCTCAGTCCGTGTCTGCAGTTATCGTTTTCTATCATCGCTGGTGTTCTTGTTGTTAGTATTACTGTGTCTGTTGGGAACGATGGGGCACGAAGGCCAAAAAGCCCAGAGGAGTTTAGGATTGGTATCAGTGCCCCCAGAGAAGTGGTTGGAATGTGCACGATGTACAGTGGGGGAAACGCTGGGAGACTAGTAAGAAAGCAAAGTGTTTCCTCCACGTATTGATTTAAGAGGCACACAAAATCGCTAGCAAAGCAGAAAACCCTCTCATAAGTATCCCACCTTAGGTGGAGACACAAGGCTCAGGGTATTAACGTAACATACCCAACACGATTGAACAAGGACTCAAACCCAGGATTTCTGCGTCCAAAGTCAGTGCTTTATCTGCTTATACCAGATGCCTTTTAGGATACCAGTCCTGCCCATAATATTCTTCCCCAGCCAGCCAACCTCCTAGTCATTGCCTATTTTTAACTCCCGTTGTATGTTATACTCATTTTATTTCAGCATAAATATTTGCTGTATTCTATCTCTTTCTACTGAATTTTGAGCTCCAGGAGGTCAAAGAGAATTTCTTGTGCATCTCTGTATCTTAAGGCCTTATATTCGAATCTGAGTTCCACCTCTAGGATTGGTGGGCAGGTCACTTCTTTCCACTCCAGGGAGGGTGGCAACTAGGCCTCTCTCTGGGTTCCTTTAGAATCCAGAAGCACCTCTTGTAAATGGAGAAACGGGCACGTAGAGATTGGTGAATAATAAAGAGTAATGAAAAAGCCAGGGTATAAAATTTAAAGTGTTTCAATTCCGGACTAAGGATAAATTCTTGAGCTTGGGAGTTGCTTCTCGAAAGCCCTGTTATTAAAAAGATTAATCTAGAAGCAAAGTACATGGACAGACGAGCAAGAGATGGGGGTTCCAGTAATAGCATTCATAGGCTAATTAAATTCCCTCTTCGCGCACTTTTACTGCAATTAAAATATAAAATGTCTGTTGACATTTTTGATGCCTTGATGCGTATGGAGAGATACTATATTCTTAAGTGGGTTTTCCCTTTCCTTTTCTGTGCTTCGTATAATGCAGTCACTATCCACGTGAGCCCACAGTGCTCAATGTTAAATTCACCAAATGCTGTTCTGCACTGTTCCCTCAGCCAATTTATTTCAATCTCAGAAGGAGCAACCAACTCCACAGTGGATGACTGCTGACTGCAGGTCCACACCATCACTCTTCAGGAGTAAGCTGCACTCAAGCAAAAAGCTCCCACCGTGTGAGCATGGATGTGATCAGTCCCTTGTCAGCGGCAGCAGCTGTGGGCCTAGGAGACCCCCACTTTCTGCCCATGGGGTGCAGAGATGCAGACAGCTTATCTACCTCTAATACAGGACTGGATTTTTATCTTTAAAAAAAAAAAAAGCTATAGAAAAGGTAAGGGAAAATATATAGGTTGCACAGGGAAGATTATCAAACCAGTCTTCATCCCATGTAAGAGCTAGGTCATATTTACAGCATGATTGGTGGTAGCCAGATATCATAAATGCTTATGTTTATTTTTGGAAAAAATTATAGAACTTTCAGGGTAACAGCTTAAAACTTCTAATTTTCATGGTTAGGGGGTTAGAGCCTAAATGTTCAGAAATTTTCCACAAACGCTATCATCAACTTAAAATAGCTGTATTTTGGGCTTCCCTGGTGGCGCTGTGGTTGAGAGTCCGCCTGTCGATGCAGGGGACACGGGTTCGTGCCCCGGTCTGGGAGGATCCCACATGCCGCGGAGCGGCTGGGCCCGTGAGCCATGACCGCTGAGCCTGCGCGTCCGGAGCCTGTGCTCCGCAACGGGAGAGGCCACGACAGTGAGAGGCCCGCGTACTGCAAAAAAAAAAAAAGCTGTATTTACTAAATGAATTTGTATTGAGATGGACACATGCGATAGCAAGTCTTTGGCCCAGAGCCAGGAAAGCTTTACCTTTGTCCATTTGACCTCCCTCCTCTTGCCTCTGACTTTCCTTATATGCTGATTCCATCAAATAATTTGATGATTATAGAAATGAGCCTTGACAAGATCCTTTATTCTTGAACTATATTATCATTTACCCTATCACCTTGCATTTGTGAATTGCATTTTAGAATAAGCCATTTTGCTGTTTCACATGTGTACTTATTATTGGTTATGTATTGTCACACTCCGACTAAAATTATGATTTTAGTAAAGAAGTGGATGTTTCTAGAAATGTATGCACAACATGGAGTTCTTTCAGAATTTGACTGTACATCGTAAGGGTAAACATTTTTCAAGTGCAATGTTAAGGGAAATTTTTTTCATGTAATTTGAATCGACAAGCCATTTGATTCAAGTCTACATACAATTTTCCTGTGTAAGTAGTGGCGCAAAAACAAATGGCATACTGTCTGTTCTTCTCGTTTAAAATCATAATCGAGTTTACCATTTCTGCTACGTAATAAAGCAAACAGCCCTAGTGTAGAAATTAGAAGGAAAAAGGAGAATTTAGTGAACATCAAAGGTGAGTCCAACACTGTACATGTGTTATCATCTGTAAATTTCACAACACAAAAATCAAGTAATTGTCTGAGTTTCCAGGGAATTAAGTAATTTAACGAATGTGTCCTGCTGGCTCTTTAAATGCTCTAACTCCACAGGCTTCTGTCCCGAGTACTGTCTTTTGCTACAGTACATGATTTTCCTGGGTGCTCTCATCTCTTTTCAGGGTTTCAATTGCTGCTTATATACTCCAATTGCTCTCAAATCCATTATTTCCCACTGAAACCTTTCTCCCAAACCTCAGACCCAAATGCCCAACTGCCTAAGATATCCTCCCTTCCCTGTTCCTAGACACTTCCTCCTCCAAATATCCACTAGTGGTTTCCCTATTCTTTCTACTCTGTTTCCTATGTATGTTCCCCATATGCACTAGCTGAGTTAAATCAACACATTAAACAAAGGACTCAATATGAAAAATTTATCAAAGTTATGTGACATTTCATGTGACCAAATATGTGATTCCAGTAAGAGAATTTCCTTAAACATTTCATTCTTATACCTCAGAAGCCATACAGGCATCGTCTGATCCAGATGCCTTGCTTTGCAGCTGAGAATCTGATGCTAATAGCAGCAGTTCAGTCTTTCACTCGTGATTGCATGGCCAGTGTCAGCCTTGAATCCCAAGTTCCCTGACCTGGGAGGAAGTTCTACCGGACCTTGTAAACACCTCCTTTTTTCAAAAAGTAATGATTTAGGAGTGTGAGCCGGTATTTAGAGTAGTGAGCTATCATGTTTCAAATCAGCAGAAATCATCTATGTGTCATCTCAAATTATCCCTTATGGGAGAGTGGGGCCTAGGTCCATATTGTCACACTGTCTTCTGTATACGCTCCACGGTTGGGGTCAGTTTCTCTTCCCTGCAGTGGCTCCTAGCCTGTATTTCCTTTCCTTCTCCTCTGGCAAACCCATTTCCCAGTCATGAGGATCCCATTGTTCACATCCACACCACTCACTGCCCTACCTGACTCCCAAAATGTGGGGCTTGAGTTTAGCTACCAGGAAACATGCTTCAAGTTACCCCTTTCCCAGACTTGGGGTAGGAATGTTTTTGGTCTATAGAAATAGGCAGCCTCACATGTTAACTGCAAATGAAAACTTGCTTTGTCTGTTGGGCTTTCTAACATCCTAGAACAATCTGGAATAAAATGTAGAGTGCATTTTTAAGTGACATTGAATAAATCTAAAAAGGAAGGTAGACCGCTATTTGATTTTGCTAGCCTCTTGTTGATTTCAGAAGCAGGGCCTCTGTCATGGTGAATTCAATTTTACACTTTTCTCCTCTTCCCACTCAGGGCTCGTTAACCCCATAGTCACTCTCCGCCTGCACCATCACCCACAAGCTCCTCTCATGCCCATCCCTGGCAATTTATGCCTTAGGTTAGCTTTAAGGTCACGTTTATGAGTCTGCTAAACTTACAAACTTAGCCACCTGAGATGCTACTAGAAAGGAAATGTTCTTATTAGCTGCTTTCAATAAAATTTTCTGGAGCTCAAGTAGTGTTTTTAACACCCCAAGGAGACACCTTGTAGACAGAAGAAGTCAAGCCTTATATTTGCTTAATTAGTAATTACCTGTTAAGGTATTGAATGATATACAACATAGTAGATGCCATGCAAGTCAACTAGCATTTATTGAGTTCCTAATACATGATAGCCAGACATAAACAAAAATCAAAAGTCCTGCTTGCCCTGGTAAAGGGGAACTTAGAAAAGCTGCATTTTTAGCCACACACTTTAATGAAACTGTTCCCCACTGGTCACTGCTTTTCAGCACTTTTTGTAGTAGATGTCTTCTGTCTATCATGTTTCCTTGCAAGATTTTTAAGTTCTTTCAACTTATAGAACTATAGCATGTGTCTTAAGCATATTCTCTTTCTTCAAGCCCATCATCACTCACATAATTAGATATAAAAGACTAGAAATTTCTTTGAAAAAAGGTCAATAAAAAGATTCACACTCCAAATAAGTATGAATTTTTAACTAGTTTCCTAAAAATTAATTTCTGGGGAAGTTTTTCAGTTGGAAGACTTTCCTATAAATTGGGCTATTTTGAACTTGAATATAGCTAATTCAGCATCCAAACGTGGTAAGTAAAGCAAATTTTTGTGGTCATATATATGTTCCATTCATTTTTTTTCTTTTAATAGGAATATAGTTGCTTTACAATGTTGTGCTAGTTTCTGCTGTACAATGAAGTGAATCAGCTATATGTACACATATATCCCCTCCCTCTTGGACCTCCCTCCCCCCCCACCCCATCCCACCCATCTAGGTTGTCACAGAGCACCAAGCTGAGCTCCCTGTGCTATACAGCAGGTTCCCCCTAGCTATCTATTTTACACATGGTAGGGTATTTATGTCAAACCTAATCTCCCAGTTTGTCCCACCCTTCCCTTCCTGCCCTGTGTCCACACGTCTGTGCTCTATGTCTGTGTTTCTATTCCTGCCCTGCAAGTAGGTTACCCTCTTGCACTATTGGTGGGGATGTTCCATTATTTTATTGCCAATTAATTAAGTTTGGTAAGTTTGAGAGACAGATATGAAAATGTCTGAAGGATGATGATGTTTAAAGTGATTCTTTTTTCCACCAAGTTCTTAGTAAATAATAAATTCTCAATTACTTTGAGAAAGATTATTTTTATCTTCCCATATTTCCCTAGCCTCCCAGTAATAATTCTAACTATTAATCTTACTCGCTCTATTTTTTTAAAGAAATGATGACATCTCCTAAGTAAGGTGATCATTAACATCCATCATTTTTATAAGCAGTTTCACTGAAAATGAAGAATTATGATGAGGGGAGAGCCTAGTTTTACAGGAGAGTATTTCACCCTTCCTTTTGGAGACAAGTTCTACAGAGCCACCCAATGTGTGTTTCATTCACTTATGATAGAGAAAGAATGAAATATCCTTCAAAAGCTTCAAATCAACTTGCCATTTAATCCCCATGTTTCCAATAGGCTCTAACATTAAGCAAGAGAAGGAGCTCTTGGATTCCTACCGTAAGCTCCCATCTGTCTAAAACGTTGTCTGCCTCAGCATTGCAGGTCCCATCATCCAGTTCAATTCTTTGGGCCATGCCACTGTTGCTGAAGGCATCCATCTCAAAGCACTGTGTGTGTGTCGGGGCGGGGTGGGGGGCGGGGAGTAGTTGCAAGAGAGAAAATAGAAAAGAATAAATGTCCCATTAACGAAGTTATAGAACTGATTTTCAGATTCCTTAGGTATCACTTCAGAAATAAGGGAGGGGGGCATGGAGAATCTTATAGAAAAACAAATAGGTAATTGTGTTGAAAATAATAACACCGAATGGTTGATTCTTCTGATCCTCTAGATACTAACAGCATCCCCACTCTATAGATAAGGAAACAGGCTCACAGGGATTGAGGAACTTATTCAAGCCTGTGCTTGAAATCACAGCACTGCATTATGGTAACACAAACGTTTTGTTCAATTACATTTTAGAAGCACATTTACTGCATAAATCTAGTTCTTTTGTGCATATAATCATACTATATTTTTTTCCACTGGCTAAAATAAAATTGAAGCATTTTACATTTCCTTAAATGACAGTAGGTGCCTAAAGATTTAGTTTTCCATTTTTGGTGTTAGAACTCAATGAGCTCCAATTAGTGATTCCCCATAAACCTGAAACAAATAAACAGGAATGGTTTTTTAAAGTTAATAAATAAAAGTTCTTTATTTCCTTGACCAGTAAATTAAGAAAAAACAGGAAGAAAAGTCCAGAATAGCTCTACTCTTCCCCTAAAATGAAGAGGAGACTAATGAAGGACTCTTTCAGATACCAATGGGAGAAATAGCTTTGCCTGCCTTCCTTCTTTTTCCCTGGTGCTCTTGTCGTATTTTTAATTAACACTTATCAAGCACATACTGTGTGCCAGACACTCTGACAAGAACCTACATTGATATATTCAACAAGCCCATGAGGTTTTCAGGAACTACATCACAGTGAAATTTTCAAACAAAGCTCTCACTTATACAGAAGACCAGGGTTCCCATTCTAAAAGGTCATCTCTAATTCACACTTTTGACTCTGCCCTAAGCATAGCCAGAAGTCTATTGCCTTTCAAATTATGTGGCCTGCCTTAGGGAAGAATTCCCCAGCACAGATATGATGTAATGGGAATAGCATAGACACCCAGCGTTTGAATACACTCTGCAACTTTCTTGTTTTATGATCTTGGAGACAATACACAACCCCTCAGAACTTCCATTCCCTCATCTGAAAAAAAAAGGGTACCAAACCCAAGGAATTATCATGAGGAAGAATTTAAATAAGCCATAGATAACCTGGAAGTAAGAGCCCAATGAAGTAATTTTTTTCATCATCATCATCTTTATTAGATGGTACTTTCTCAGATTCTTTGACCAGAAAATAAGAAGGACTTGAATAGACAATAAGACTTCTCCATGGAGTAACTGTATACATTGTATATATAAAACTATATATTATTGTCATTTCATACTTGGTGACTAGACAATGATACCCCTATTCTTTTTTTCTAGATTATCAATCAAATGTCCATCATATAAAGATTTGAAAAGTTAAGTATGGAGTAGTCTGAGTAAAATTAAAAGTATTAATTCACTTCAAGTGAAGCTGAGGGAAAAAAATATTTGAGGTTACTCTAGGAGAGAAAGGAGGGAGAAGAAGAGATAATTGAGAGAGAGGAATAAAGAAAATACGCTCGTTATTTCTTCTTTATTCTCTGCCATTGTGTGATTTCTTTACAGGGATTAGAGCATTGACATATGCAACCTTGATTCTTGTTATCTCTGATGAAGAGTAATCCATCCCTTCTACGGTGTGTGTCTTAGGGCTTAGCAGATCGCTCTATTTCAGAAAGTTACAACACAGAACCCTCAAGAAAAAATGGGTAGAAACTATTAAAAACTGCGTAAGCAAAAAATAACATATCGTTTTTTCTTCTTCTTCCCAGTTGAGGACTCCATTCTTTGGCAGACATTGTAAAGTAACAAAAATGTTTAGTCAGAGTCCTCAGCTTATATATGAAAAAATCGTTTTCTCTCAACTGCTCCAGTATCATTATCACTTTGTTAATAGGCATGCCGCATTCCTAAATTGGGAACATTCACTCTTCCTGGAACAGGCAGGCCCCAGATTCCTCCTGGTTTCTGCTCAGTCTACCTTATCAAAGACGCCTTTCCTATCTTCTTCCTAGGCAGCAGTTCCCTCACCCCATCACTTGCTACCCTCTTATCCAAGCTTTTCTTTATTTTCTTCAGAGCACTTATCACCATGTGACATCTATCTATTTAGTGTTCTTCTCACCTCATGAGGATGTGAGCACCATGAGAACAGAGGTTTTCTTTGGTTCACTACTGTACGGCATGAAGGAGGAATTCAGTGGTTATTCGTTAAGTTAGTGAATGTAAAGAACTATTGAAGGAGCAAAGGCCTGATTAGGTCTCAGAGACTGGAAAAAATTAATATCAGCACATTTAAAATAAAGAGCTTATATCTTTATTATGTAGTCCTTGTGAGTGTGTGTATGTGTGTATATATACATATATACAGAGAGAATGTGTGTGTGTATATATACACACATATTGAGAGAGAGAGAGAATGGCACTAGTAAAAGTATAACATGCTGGAATCGTCACTCAGGTAACTCCAGTGACAAAGTCACTTTGGAGGCTATATGCAGTGTCAAATGACCTCATTTAGGGTGTCTGTCTGGACAACTTCAAGATGGTGTTGGTAAAAATATATTCAGACTCAGAATAAGATAGGGCCCCAGATGTCCTGAATTACTGGGTGAACTGGTATGGAGCGGTACTAGAGCGAGAAATACAGGAATGGTGACCCTGTGACCATATCTTGGACTCAAGATTGTAGTTAAGGTAGGGCCTACCAATTACATGAATTCTGTTTGTCAACCTTGTGGTGTTAGTACTGAATTCACTAAAACTTGGACTTGCAACTTGAGAATTATCACCTAAGGTATTTGATTACAATTTTGTGTCATTCAGATTCATGGGAGACCCCCATCTAGGACCACACCTCACCAGGAGGAGGCTGTTGAAATTCTGCTGGTGGCATCTCTCAGCATTGAATCTATTATCTCACACAGTTAAGATGTGGCTCCAAAGTTTTATATCCTGTTCAACAAAGACTTAAGAATGATCCAGACCTACCTTCCATTAAAAGTAGTCAAATGACATTTGTTACTAAGCATAATCCCTTAATCCCTTAGAGCCTCATACCCATCACCCAAGCTGTTCAGAGTATTCTTCCCAGTGACAGAAGCAAATTTTTATAAGTACAATTTTCTCCATTTCTTACAATCCAAAGATATATTTTAGTGCCACTTACGCATTGGTTTTCTGGAAAATGCCTGACTAACCTACCCTTGATCTGACTTTGCCTTAACTTAGCACTGGTTGCAAGAAGGATATGAACAAAATCAGAAAGACAGTTTCTATCATGAAACAAATCGAGGGTCAAGAGTTTAGTAATGTTTAAAAGCAAGAGCTTTGAAGCTAGCCGGGTTTGTCTTATTATCTGAATCTGAGAATTACAGCCATATGAATATGAGCAAGCTACTTAATATTTTAAAGCTTAGATTTCTCAACCATAAAATTGGAATAATGACAGCACCTAGCTCAGAGAACTGATGTGTGGATACTGGGTAAGTACTGGGCAAAGTTGTCATGACGACTGGGAAGAATAATGGGCATGAAATGACTTTCATGGAGCAGGTCAACATGCCTATTTCCTTCTCTTCTCCCTTCACTTGGGAAAGATCCAGTCCCTGGTACTCTCTTGTGCTACCAAAATCCTGCCTTGGTATGGCTGTTTCTGTTTCCAGCTGTCTTTATTCTGCCACATACAAGAATAGAAGCTGAGAGGAAACCTAGAAAATAATGATTACCTTGTCTTTATTTATTAAGAGCAATAGAAGAGGCCTTTTCTTAGGAATAAATGTTGAATCATGTTAGCAGGAGTGACTGCTATTATTTAATATCGTTTAAATTCAGCTATTTAGGAAATGAATTATCTAGCCAGGTAGAGAGACAGAAAGATGTAGATAGACACATAGGTAAATTAATGCTTGGATGGAAAGAGAGACATAGGATCATACACGGGTGGATGGACGAACAGATAGACAAATAGGTAGATATATGCATGGATGGTTAGGTAACAAATAGACTCAGGAAGATGAAATCATATATGGTTGAATGGATGGATAGATAGATGGATGGATGGATGCTATGGTATGAATAAGGTATGAGAAACATCATGGTATGGAATTCAAGGTAAAGAGGGAAATTCCTAGAACCCTATCTCCCTTTTGAATTACAGCCAAGCATACTTATGTTTCAAGCCTGTGATCTTCAGACTGCAGCATGGTGTACTCAAATTACAAGAAAAACCTGTTACATTTTCCTAGAAATTCTATAATCTTCAAGTATTCGGGAGGAATTTTTTGTTTTTGTTTCAAAAATCCAAATATATAATGAAATAAGGTACAAATACATAGGTTTTTTTTAGAAAAAAGCTCATGTGTTTTTGTGTTAGAAAAGCGTGGCCTTAGGTTACAATCCCCTAGACTCTCCTGATGGTATCCCTTCTTTCCTCTTTGTCTTTATGGGCACTTTGGTTGAAAATTTTAGAAGTACATTGTCAATCAAAGGGTCACAACAGTTGGTGTGGTCTGAAACACAAACTGTTCACAATTTTTGTTTTCTTTTTATTTTAGCAATGTATATATTAATTTTTTGCTAAAACCAAACACACGTGCTATTAAGGTCATGCGGATCCGATGAAACATTAAGCAGAACAGGCTGTGAGGTACAGTGGAGAACAGGACACAATCTGCTATGAGTAAGAGAGAAAAAGCACAGATGCATGTCAAAGCAAATACTCAATAGACCCGTAAAACTTCCCTTCATGGGTCTGTAAGAGAGCACAGTCAGGTCGATGAAAATTGTATGAAAATGAAGAGTCACTACTGAAGGAATTGAATAGTGCAGTGACATGGGTGCTTTCCTAAATCCACGAAGGAACATTGATGTACTCTAGGAGGAATTATATTGTAAAATATACTGCCTCATTCATCATATTTGAGTATGAGTTTCTACAAATTTAGTATCTGAAAGTGTGCTAAAAATACAAAATGGTTGGGAATCTCTGGGTTAAACTTTGCAGTTTAGATCAGGAGATTTACTGACACCTGTTAGCAAAATACCATAAACAGATGGAGACAGTGGCTTTTAATAAGTGAATCTAACTATAAATGTGTAAAATTCCGTTTAAGTCACAGGGCTTTGGGTGGAATGTAAAGCTATATCAAAGATGATTCAATATGTGTACATTATAAACATTTTGCAAATGGGTACAGACCTCTGCAAATGGACAGATGAAAAGAATTACATACAAACAAAACTCAAGTAACATTTTTGATGAAAAGTTTGCAGCTCTTTCTCAGAAATCCATATATAAAGAAGTAAGTTTTTCTTGGTACATAAAAATGTGGGAAATTTGCTAAGATTCATCAGGAATTCCTGTGTATATAGTCATAGCAATCGATGAAAATTTTTTATGATCTGGAAGGTATTCTTTTTCAAAAACTGAGTGATTTCTCACCCATAGTGAACTATAGGTGACTATACAATTTACATACTAAAGTAGGACACTGTTGAGAGTTAGAGGCGGTGCTAAACCAAATTAAAAGGAATTGCTTGATCTATACCTGGCTTTGCCATATGCATACTGGAATGCATTCGCTCTAGGAATAATTGCCATTACCTGGAAATCATTTGTCATCCCATGCATTATACTGTCCAGCATCAAACCAGTGGAGACCCATCATTATTGCTCCAAGACAGTTCATGGGTGTCATGTTTCTGTACATCTGGAGAGCATAGGAACCAGCTGCCTTGGTTCTCAGTCTTTTCAAGAATGTTTGTGTGGCAAAAGCTTTGGAAGCTAGAGATCCAGAGCAAGAGTTAGGCTGGTTAGCTTGCATATCATTACAAAAGATTCAGGTTTTCTAAGCTTAGGATTCCTCATCTGTGACACAAATCCCATATGTGCAGAACATCCGCATAATCCTCGTGGGACCTGGACTGTCAGGGAGAATTGACACAAATATGAAGCTCATGCTGCTTGCTGTGCCACAGATAACAGTCCTTTATCTTTGGCCCTGGAGTTTCATGTCTTCTGCCAGTATCCATGGATATTTAGATGGCTAACTTGTTCACTTACAAGTAGGGCAAAATCTCAGCCACTTCATAGCTTTTAACACACATGGATAGGGCAAGAGCAAAACAAATAACCATTGTGATAATAATATTTAATCTGAGTCCTAGAAAGGGCATTGGACAGGGGTCCAGAGATAAGTTGCTAATCCCACTAGACTACAGCCTTTTTGAGTGAAAGAACAAATTACTCCATTTCTCTCTGGTCCTCAATTTTCTCATCCATAAAGTAGTCAGAGGAAGGAGGTGGCCTTTTCAAGTCCTTCTGATTCTAAATTACTTGCATTTGTGATTCTTTCAGCCTGTCCATAACTCTGTCCCTCATTCCCACCACATGATTTATAGATGCATCTTATGTACATATGATATGTGCTATACAGTATATGTGTTAAAACTCACAGAATATTAGCATGCAGAAGCTCCTTAGAGACGGTGTACTCTAGATATTTCCATAACTATGCTCTGATAAATCCCAGGATTCTTCAAAGAAGATTTGGGAACTCCAGAATTCTTGATTGGTTTATTTTTCATGTAAGTGTAAACTAGTTTTTAAATTGAAACAAAACCACATGGATACTGCAATGTGTTGGAAGCTAAATGCAACCACGTAGAAGACCAACAGTGAGGGAACATATCCTCGTTGACCTTACAAAATGCAAGTGCCATACAGTCCAATTTCTAAAATAAACCTACACTGATAAAATTATTTCTTTTGACTGCTATTTATATGAGTTATAAACAACAACCACTTTGAAATGCTGACTTTATCAATCAGAGACATGAAACACTGATGCATTACAGTACTATTAGTCTGATGAAAGGGAGTATAACGAATTGGGGTAAAGAAGAGAAGTAGAGGCAGAAAAGCTAACTATATATACATATGGAACTATTATAATTATTTGAAGCTTATTTTCCTTTTGAGTTGAGGATCCTATTGTTTCTTTTAAGGTCATATAGTTGAATACTGCAAGAATTTGGAGTATGGGTTTACTACAGTAGCTTTTGTCCCTACTAGCAAAATCATTATTAAAGGTTTCCTTGAACATAAATGTTTCCTTGAACAAAAAGTTTTCTTTCGCTCTGGCTTGGCATTGCTGTCCCCGAAGATGAAGGGATGGATCTGAACTTTGGAGGAACAAGCCAGAATGGAAAATAGATGTGTATAAAAGGCAATATGGAAAAGGAAACAATCCAATGGCTGATTCATGTGCAGAAACACTTAAACCAATGCATCTCCGTGACTGGGGAAATGATGGCAACTTGGATAGAAACAGGAAAGTTGAACAGAGTAACCAGTTTTGATAGCAAGAATTATGAGCACAATTTGAGAAAGGTGGAATTTGAAGAGATAACAGGCCACGTGGTATAAATCCCTAACGAACAGGCCAGAATTGAGGAAAGAGGCCTAGCTAGAAATATGGATTTGGTAGTCATCTGTGTCCACAGACTGCAGGCTTCAGATATCAGAAATTCGCTTTTATTCTTGAATCTGGAAGTGCCAGTAATGCTGCCACTCTTTCCAATAAAAAAGTCCACATTCTGATTTCGCTGTGACTCAGTAAATTGCCTCAAATCTCATACACCATTTTCCTTGTTGCAGGGTGTCAAACCCAAATCTACCTTCACTTTAAGTGTAAAAGTTTTTAAAAACAGTGTTGTGCGTTTGTAAATTGAATAATTACATCTTCCTTTCCCTGAGCAATATGGAAATGTGAAAAAAACAATAACAAATCATCTTCACCAATCAATGCAAGGAATTCAGGTTTGCAAAGCCATGTTTGAATTACTATGAAAGGAAAGGAGACCTGACAATTTCTGTTTGATTGTGGGATGTATAGCATCATCAGGATGACAAGGTAAATGCTGAGGAATATTTTTCTAAATATTGGAAGAATTGACTGGGTATTCAGCAGAAGCTAAGTGAAAATGTCAGGGTAACGATTACGATTTTGCACTTCAGCACACACTGACGATTGGGACATAGCAAGATTTGATTGTGGCTTCATGAAAGTATGAAATCGAACTTTCAGAGACATCGCCTGTACTAGACTATACTTGAATGCTCCTTTATTTTGCATGCAAGATTTTTTTTTAATATATACTCTTTTTAATAGTATGTTATTTGGTTAATATATATGTCACACTCATTAAATTTCATGCCTTGAATTTGAAGGTATTTTTTCTATCTTTGTTTCTTTGTAAGCATAAAATTATTCTGAGCTTTTCTCAGATACCAGTAAGTAAGTAACAATTGTTCAGTGAGTATCTACCATGTGCCTACCGCAAGGCTGAGCATTATGGACTTTTAAGACGGAAGAAATTAACATCCACTGAGGAAGCAAGTGTAGATACTCATAAGTGTTCAACTTTCTATTCTGTGATAAGGAAGATTAAGAGTTGGGTGCAAATACCTCCTTGGTTGACATGAGCATCTTGCTTTTGATCGACAAAGACACTTATGGGAATATCAGCTTATCCTACTCCATGGCTTTACTTTTAGGGCCACAGGACACGGGTTGGTGGTGGTCAGTGGATGATTATCCTCTTGGCAGAAGTCAGGGATTGCAGGATTCAGGTGTCTTTTGGAGTGGCTGAGTTTCTGAACAAATAAGATCCTAGCAAGAGCAATTAAAACAAGCTCTTAATTAAAAGCTTTTGGTATCTAAACTTGAGGAAAGCAAATCGATGTGGCAAGCTTTCACTCCAAGTCATATCATTGCTCTGAAGCCCAGAAGGGTAGCCTGAGACAACACTGTCTGGAAATTTCCTGAATGCCTAAAAGGACTTGGGTTGAGTTCAGTCTAGACTGGAAAATATGTCTATATTTAGAATAAATGGTGAATGTTTAAGTTTAACATTTAGACAGAAAATCACTTAATTTTCCATTATTATAAAACTAAATGTATCATTCTCATGAGTAGACATCCTTTCAGCTGCTGTCTATTGAACTCTTATGAGCAGCCGACATCTGCTGACAGCATTATCTTGGTTAAACTCACACCATATTATAGATTGGTACTCTATCCCATTTTTACAAAGGAAAAAAAAATCCTGGAGAAGTTAAGTAACTCGTTCAAGATCCATCACCTCACAAGAGGTGGGGCTCAGATTAAAACCCAAATATGCTGACCCCAAAGTCATCGTGTTAACTACTAGCTGGTACTACCAAACTTGACCAGCAGTGAACTTCAGGTATTACATATGAATGTGCTAGGTAAATTAGTTCCTGATTGCATACAAGACCTCTACTCTCCAAGCATTTTTTTTTAATACCACACATTGCTGATAAACTATTTTCCACCGCTTCTAATAATAACACTATAATAATGACAATTATTACTGAAGATGGCCAGTGTATCTCTGTAATTTTCATTTTTAACGTTATCTAATGCAGTTTTTGCATAAATAATTCTTCTTAGCCAATAATTTATTGCCTTTGTTAAAAGAAAAAAAATCTATAAATGAGCTTATTACATGTAAATGGTAAATCTCTTCTATTTATAGAAAATCATGTTTCTTGTGTTTTTCATTAATTATAATGGCACTGATCAGCTTTAAATATGGGCTCCCTCTACATATTAAAATTGATTTTTCTCTACATTTTTAATTCTGCAGCTATTACGTATCTGGGAAACAAGAAAAATGTTCAATTTTTTTCATTTTTCCACCTATGTGAGGTATGGCTAGTCATTTCTGTAGGTCATATCAAATACTTGTTCCAAAGTATTATTACTTTGCATCCAAAAACGTCAATAACAACGAGTTAGATCTATCATTTATTGAATGACTGATATGTTTTAGTTACCACACTTAGAACTTTTTTTGTACTTGGCACTTTATATCCATTGTATCATTAATATCCACGACCATCCCATAAAGTAGTTATCATTACCCACAATTATATAAGAGCAATCTGTGGATCAGAGTTGTTAAATAACTCTCCTAAGTCATAAATTAGAAGTGACAAAAGCTGTTTCCAAAACCTGCCTGCATCCTGGCACTAAATTTTTAGCCTATCACCATGCTCCCTCCAAGATACCTTTGAAAATATTGAAAATTAAACTATCTGTAAAAATAAGATCTTGAGCATGTTTCATTTTAGGTTTGCACTTCATAAGCATTTTAACAGATATCCTTTGATCTTAGGGGAATAAAAATTAAAGTTAACTGTAACTCTGTAATTTGTTTCTTTATATATTCAGTATCTTATCAACCCTTCGATGACTGTAGATATGCATGTCCTTTCTCAAGCCCTAACACATACAGATTTAACCATCACGTCATTCATAGATACTTATTTCATCATGACAAGAAGAGCAACATATATAATTAATATTGATTTCCCTGATCTCGCCTGAACCCATACGGCTTTCACTGGTACAGACTGATAGGGAAACACTTTACCTCTGAAACTCTCCGGCGTTTAAATATTTAACTTCCATTTCATAGATCACTAAATATTACTGGGGTACACAAAAAAACTACCAAAAAACAGTAATTCAAACTAAGAACTTAAGAAATCAACTGAAGCCAAAAAATCTTTAAGATTTTAAAAAGATATCACTAGGAACTTACATTTCAACATCAAATTTATATTTCAATCTCAGTGAAAGAGACATAAACATCATTACTCTTTAATAAAACCATAAATAATATTTTGTGGTATTTCCTAAATGCAATAATACTAAGAACTAGTAGTCTGTTAGAATTTACAACCTACTTTCCAATTTACAAACAGATCACTGTCTCTGACTTTCATTCATTTTGACCACAGATCTGCAACTTTGGGCAAGTTACTTAACTTCTCCAAGCTATCTTTTCCTCATCTTTAACACGTAAAATAAATCCATGGATTAAATGAAAATATGTGTGTGTGCATTATATATGTCACATTTGTTGAGATAAATATATTCATTAAATACTATCTATCAGGAAATAGATATTATATGATTATATATATATGTGTGTGTATATACATATATATATCACACAGACAATGCCTGCCACACACGTAGTAGGGTCTCAGTAAGTGTGAGTTCCCTCCCATTTTCTCCTTTTCATATACGTATTGTATACTAGGTACGTATCTGTTAAATATATTGTACTTTATCACATACTATAAAGTATATGTATACTCTAAAGTATAATGTATAAATATACGTTATACTTTACCCTATACCTTATCACCTCTGTATCACACACTATATATATAATTTGTTAAATACATTGTACTTTGCAAGGCTTTCACTCAGGGTGGGACCAGAATGAGGCACTTGCTTCATGTACAAAACTTAAGATGATGCAAAAAAAAAAAAAACATAATCAAGTAAATAATATTTTAATGCAATTTTTAAAAATAAGAATTTATCGAAATTCCATGATGAACAAAATATCAAAACATTAAGTAAGGGCAAAATCAATATTACTGGTCTTTCCTTTGCCTTGGGCTTTTATATGGCTCAGCCCAGCACTGCCTTCACCAGAATTACCTAAGCATGTTTCCGAGCTCTCAGCCTCTCCGTAGAAAGAATATTCAGCATGTCTGTGTTTTTATTCCAGGGCCTCTTGCATGAGGTAGCTCATCACAGCCTCATTTTTTTTCCCAGTTTGAAGCTGAAAGGTTCAAGGCTTGAAACTGGAGATAGGAATACAGGCTGAAGTATGAGCTGAGAACTTGAGAAATCAAGAACGCGAGAGGGCAGGGCATCACAGAGATCTAGTGATGAGAGAGCTTTTGTTCTAAAACTTGCCAACCTTGAAAAGGCTACAGACTACTGTCTCTCTGCTCATTCTGCTTCAACTTCCTCATCCAAGAATGATTTCTGACTATGACATGTTTCTATAATGATTTGGGGAGGCACTAAATACATTTCTGGTTCTTAGGCCTATGAATATAACAGAGTACTCCATAGTTATTTTCCTTTCTGTTGGACTTGGTGGGGGGGGGTGGGGAGAGTGCCTTGATAAATTACAGTTATCTAAGTACTCAGCATATGTAGGCATAGAGTTGATTTTAATAGTGCTTTTGAAAAATGAGAATGGGTACATCCTCTTTCTACAATGTTTTCTTATTTCATATTGCACCTATTCCTAAATATTCAAATCAGCCTCTACTAAAGCCAAATTGTAGACCAAGTTAGTGCTTGATGTGACTTGGTTTTGACCGATTCTCTCACTGAGACAAGACACATTGCTCTCTTCGGTTTATGCCAAGGGAAAGAATTGTATCACCAGTAGGCAACCCAGGAAACAGATTAACCAAGCCACGGAGTAGAATGAGTAGGTGACGGTGCTTCTATCCCTCAGTTACCAAACTATGCACAAAGCGTATCTGTAGTTAGTGTGGCCATTTATGCTGCATTTCAGGTGAGCTATGGATGGCAGGAAAAGACCACATGAGCCTACAGAAAGTCCCTGGTTTATTTAACAAGAATTCTGAAATTAATGGAAACGCAGTGGCTCCCCACAGCGGGAGCAGATAGGCAGCATATGGCTTTCCTCTTGCCCCTGGCTTCCCTGAGGGGCACACAGCTGCCAGAGACTCACTTCATCTGGGGAAGGCCCTGCTATCGCTGAAAATACAGCCAAGTTCTTCTATGCCACAGTCTTTCAAAACATGGAGTCTACGACACCAGGGAGACATAGGCTAATAACCTATGTGCTTCCATTAAGGGAATATTTACAGACTTTATAGACTCTTCAGGTTCTTCTGCAAACTCTCCCCAGGAAGCTCACGTTTGCTTCTGGTATAGAAAGCAGAGTCGGGTTTCCTTCACAGTATATCTGCCTCTAGAATTCTGGTATCTCCAAAAACCATTTTCTAGAACACTCCTTGATACAGACTTAGTACACTTTAACTAGGTGGTTTCCACATACAGTTTGGTCTGAAGATAACAACAGATTAACTTTTCTGAAATATATTTAGTTCTTACCACATGCAAAGTTAAGTGCCTATTGAGTTCTCAGAGCAAATGAATGAGTTTGGACCCAGGCATACCTAATTTATAAAAGACTGTGTGTTTCATTACCATGCATTAGAGTCAATTGGAATGCTTATCAAATGCAGAATTACTGGGCATCTCCCTAGATTTACTCCTGAATTATAATGTTTGGGGGTGGGGCTAAAGAATTGTTATTTTTCTGAGCTCCCACTTGACTCATGCACCCTAAAGCTATTGCATCACTGATTTGCATCCTCGTTGCATTGACTCCTTTAGGATTTGAAGTTCTGGTTATCTTAGGAGAAGTCTGTAGGTTTACATGTTACCAGTACCATTGTGACAACTGCCTTTGCGTCCCTCAAAAAAACCATATACTCTCTCTCTATATATATATATATAGATAGATATAGATATAGATATATACACACACACACACACATATACTCTAGTCACTACCCCAAGCTGAGCTCAGCTTGCCTATATCATAATGAACTGACAGTCAGGGTCAAAGGAGTCAACTTCCTAAGTGTTCATCTTGAAAAAAAGTAGGCCAGCTTTTTCTCCTTGCCTTCTCTCTTGAGTTTTGTTAAAATAAAGCCTATTCTTATCTGTGGAAACCAGCATGTTTTGCCATCTGTCTCCTTGCAGATATCAAAGTTCTATATTTTTCATTCAGCACCAAATATTTATTTCACCCCTCCTTATGATGTTTTTTCATCCTCATCTCCCCTTCCATATACCAGTTTTCTGTGATCAGATTCAATCTGTGCATTGGCACATTAATCTATTCTTTACGCTTCATTTTATTCCTAATTTAGGCCTAAGGAATTTTATATTTTAATATCTTGTGACACCCTATAGATTCATTTCTTTAAAAAAATGTGCTCCTTTGAAAGTGTACAAATAACATATTTGTATCTTTGCTGCTTCTTAAGTTTATTATTTGGATGCATGAAACATTACATGTGACATTAGACAGACATGCTAGAATGGATGGCTTAACTAAAATAAGCTATTTTGTTTACTTCCATTAATACTACTGTGGTTATATAGGTTAACACATTTGAAAAACATGAGGAATATATGCTAAATTATTTTGCATTTCCTTTTTTTTTGAATTTTTGAATTTTATTTTATTTTTTTATACAACGGGTTCTTATTAGTTATCTATTTTGTACATATTAGTGTATATATGTCAACCCCAATCTCCCAATTTATTCCAATTATTTTGCACTTCATAGCACAAGTAAAACCAATGTTCTAGTATTGTTGATGAAAAAGAAATCATTGAGTAATTGGGGCAAAGACTGAAAATATTTAGGTTAGTAATGATTATTTGAATGTGGAAGACCAGGTATCTATTTAAAGAACAACACATGTGAACCTAAAACTGCTCTTTAAAAAAAGTTTTTAAAAATATAAGCTATTTAGAAATATTTCATTTAACATAATTAAGGTGGGCTCAGGAGGTTATTTTCATTGCTTCTACTGCTTTCATGATTTTTTGTAGTTTATGGATCCCATACTTTCTAAGGAGTATCATGGGGCTGTAGGAACACATGGCATTGGTCTACATAATTCATTAGGTTAAACAGTCTATGTCATTGGCTTGGGTTTCTTTCTTCAGGGTGTTCCCAAAGTACATCAGGACCCAGCTCAGCTAGCAGCAGTTTGAGATAGAGAATTAGCGTATAGTTTCTTAGGGAATGGTGCTTGAGTAGCTGCCTTGTGTGAGGCCTGAGCAGAATTGCTGAGAGCCAGAGAGGAAACAGGGTCCAGGCGGTAATCCTGCGTGACTCTGTCTAGTTTGGTATCTCAGGAAAGGAAATGTCAGGATCATTGTTGAGTGACGAACACACAGACAGTGCAGATCAGTGTTGCATCTGCGGCCCGCAGCTCGCTCACGTTACAGCACACTTATGCAGAATTCCAAAGCAGCCCCTGTGGTACCAGGTAAGCATCTCACCTTCATTTCTACTAGTGTGAAGTACTGAAAAATCATTGAGAAGTTAAGACCCTTCTTTGCCTACCACTTGATGATTTACATTATTCACCTTTTTATGAGAGGGCTTAAAAATGTCCATTTTCTAGAGCGTACTAAAGATCGAAATAAATACATGGCTGGCTGAGTTAAGTATACTGAAAATGTGGCCAGAATAAAGAAAAACAAATCAACCTACAATGTAGACCAACCGTGAGAGACTTAACAATACGATTTTTTATTACTCTCCCATGCCAGGGAAACAGACACTTACTAAGACAGATGAAATAGAATGTTTCCATTTGGCAAAATGCTTGGAGGTGGAGACAAATTTGAACAGTCAAATGTGAACATTAGTAAAGTGAGAAGAAATGACACCATAAGCAGATTACAATTTCATATGGACTTTCATTTGTCTTTTGAGAAGCAGAATAAAATGACTGTCACTGCTTTAATCACTTGAGAACCAGAATTCTTTTCAGAGTTTTATCACTTATTGTTGAATGTACCTGTGTTATGAGTCCAAGGTCCAGGTTCTGAATCAGAGAATCATTTATTTGATTTGTGTCAGCCACAGATTGCTTGAGGAATGTCACTTTTGCTTACAGAAAACTGAAATAGACATGGTAGGATGTATTCCTATACTTCAAGTGCATTTTAAGACGAGGTCAAACTCAAGTTGTCCTTAGACAAGGAAGAAGCAGAAATAACAATACTTCAAGCACTAGATTTTTTGTGTGTAACCTTATGGGTTTATGATTTTGAGAAAATTTTATGTTACAAAAAAGATGGATGATTAGATATAGAGAGTAACATACCGTTTTCTCTGATGATACTCCAAAAATGGATTCTTAAGAGCAGATCCTATTAAGATCTTTTCATGTTGCTAGGAGAATTGTTACCATAGAAACAATGGTACTAGTAAGCATCACTTACACACACATAACCTCAAAAGTAACTTAATTAAAATACCTTTAGAATTTTATAGTGTTGTCTTTTGCAGCATTTGTGTGTGTGGTACAACTTATTAAGCCCTTTTTTAGGCAGGCATGAGTAAATTTGCCCACTGCCAGCTTTTATTAGTTTAAATTCTCACTCACTTTGTTACACTGAAGTTTTATCTTTCTTCAGCATATAAGGCAGAAAAAAAACTTTAATATTCTCTACTCAACTGTCATTTTTATTGGGAACATTGAATCACAGCAGTGGTGGGTGCTCAGCCCTGATGGGATGCCATAATCAAATAAGAAAATCAAAGAAAACTTTGGCACTGCTACAGATTTAAGTCACGCTTTACCCATAACCTCATAATCTTGAGTATTATTTTGAAGACGCAAAATCAGAACAAGTAGCCATCCTCAAATTCCTTAAAATATGCTTCTGGATTTTTCATTAAAAATCACAAATTCTGATCAAATGGAAGAGAGTTCAGCTCAAGCAACTTTGAGAAATACTCTTCTGCTTTTTCCCTTAAAAGTATAGTTAATAAGACTCCGTTACACAGGTACTGATTACAGGCCCATAGTTTACTGTTCAAAGAGTATGCTAGCTCACGTTACAGATTTCTCTAAAATCAAAAGCTTGAAGTCTGAATTCAGGATGTAAAGTGTTAACATATTGCCAGGAAACAAATTGAGAGAAGAGTTCCCATGTCTTGGTTGGGAAATTGTGCATTGCTTGTGGATACCCTGAAATACTGTAAGTTGGGAGTTTGGGAGGGGTATTGTGGAAGATACAGCACACCACACTTGACCACTGTAGGCTTCTGCTAATGTCACACCCATCATCACCTCTTTGACATACCATTTCCTCCAAAATTAGCTCATTTCGCTTACTATAGATCAAATTCCTTTCCAATTTTTGTCAATAAAGTTTGCTATCTGTTACTGCAACTATACAATAGACAGGGCACCAGAGTTATTTCCCCTGAATTCCAAAAGCCAACAGCAAAGCAGAGCCAATGACACCTGTTGACAAGGCTGATACATCCAACAGCTGACATAAAATACTGCCTCAATGACATAGAGAACAGAGATATGGGCCCCCAGACATGAATCTCTTCCATGACATTCCTTAGTGAGACACTCCCTCATTTTCCCACCAGCCAGGAGGGCACGGCTTAACAATCTTGTCAGGCCAAACTGGGATGAGGGAAGGGGGCTTCTAACTGTCTCTCTTTCCAAGAATACCGACCCCAGGCATCCATGGCCCACGTGGCACAATTCCACTTACAAATAACTGAGCTAGACAGCAACCAAGAAGTGATCCTTCCACCAGACCCCTCCACCTGCATAGTCATGACAACTGCTAACCCAGCACTGAGAACACCAGAATACTCCTTAACCCTCTTCACAGCTTGGTTCATTTTGCATTGAGAATCTTGTCTCCCAGCGAGTTATCCATGGGATAAGCCTCCAATAGGCTTTCATTTTAAACTAGCGAGAACTCTGTTTTACCTTTCCAGGGTGGAAAGGTAAAGCCTCATATCTCCCTGCACCACCCAAATCAAAAAACTTCTCTATCCCATTTAGCTGTAGCTTGAAGGCACTTTCTAAGTTTTATATCATGTCAGTGTCCTCCATTGTATTCAGGGCTTGGTAGTCTTAGTAATCAAGAGTATCAGAGTCTGACCTTGCCCTGGACAACTTGCTTTCCCTATCATCGTAGAAAGAGCAAGAGCCTTGATATCAGCAAATCTCTAAGCCTCTGTTTCCATATATAGAAAATTAAGAGCATAACCTTACTCTGTAGCATTGGAGTATTAATGAGGATTAAACTAAATAATGCATATTCCAGCACAGTATCTGGAATATCAAAGCTCTTAAAGAGAGGATAGCTTCTACATTATCTGCAGAACTGGTTGGAAGGAAATCGGACTAATATCTCTAATTGTAGTCAGTTTTACTTGAGCTTATTTTACAATTCACTTCTCTTTGTGACTATCATTCATGAAACTTCACTTTGAAATCTAAAATTAATTCAAGTTCCAGGTGGGTGATTAAAGGAAATACCCATGGGACAACAAATATATTGGTAAAAAAAAAAAAATTACTGCTACAAGAGGCAACGAGAACACTGTTGGTCATAATTTAAGTAGTGCAATGTAGAAAAATCATAAAGTCAGAGAAACCAAAAATTTTTAAAGCATAACAAGTCATCAGTTCTGCTTGCCCACCCCTTAGGGTTTTGTCCAGTGTTCATCTCTAATGTCGTAATGGTGAAGCAGCTTCTGCTTCCCTTGAAAAACTCTCATAATCAATAACTCTTACTGTCAAAGACCTTTCCTGATAGACCAAATTTTATATTTTCATTCATTCCGTTCTATTATTTTTAATTATGAGCCTGAGTACTTCAAAACTTTGTAATTCTGCCCCTCAGACTTCCATATACTGGATGGCCAACCTAGTCATTTTTTTTTTTAATCTTCATGATTTCCTAAAGATTTTCTCTCACTTACTGTTCTCCTTTGATCAAATCACCAGTGCTTATTTACATCTTTTGTAATATAATGTTTGCAGTCCCTACTGTTTATTAGTGTAAGGTTTTGCAATTTCTACTTTTAATTAAATTGCCTCAGAAGACAATTTAACTTTATCCCTTTCATTGCATTGCCAAGTCCTATTTTACTTATCTTCTATAATTCTCAATCTCACGTATGTCTTTTAGATCCTCATAGCAGTGTATAAAAGAAGGACTCCTGAACACAGATGTAACACACATTGCACACTGTGTCAAAGCTCCTTTGGAGGGCTTCCCTGGTGCTGCAGTGGTTGAGAGTCAGCCTGCCGATGCTAGGGGGCGTGGGTTCGTGCCCCAGTCTGGGAAGATCCCACATGCCGCGGAGCGGCTAGGCCCGTGAGCCATGGCCGCTGAGCCTGCGCTCCACAATGGGAGAGGCCACAACCGTATCACATAGCTGAGTGTTTTGCATAGTAGTTGCTCAATAAATGTTATATTGCATTCTCTTCTCACACAGCAAGTTGAAATAAAAGCAATAACTCTCTTGAACTTCAAAGGTAAACTAGTAAATTTTACTAAATTAGAAAAAAAATAAGACTTTTAGAGAAACTTCTTAAATCAAAACTTATCTGTGCAAAAATTAACAATGGAGATTCATTTAAACTCAACTTTTACATTGCTGCATAAAAGCTAGCCACAAAATGATAAGCAATAAAACTACCTAAGTTCCCAAAGAATCACCAGAGGTTCTATTAATAGCATCTGAAAGAAATATTTCTATAAGCCACGCCACAGAGGTTATGCTTTTATTGGTGTTTATTTCTTCATTTCAATTACTCTTTCTTTTTCTCACTCTGTTTCTTACCGTCTTGGAACCATTTATCATAACTACTCTTGCAAGTGCCCTAGCATTGCACTGCAGTATCAATTTCATATTTCTTTAGCAAACTTCCCATGTCAACTTCCAGATGAGTACTTTAGACTTTTAAATAAGCCTACTTAATGAGCACTCCTATAAATTACTTTGCATGGATTTCATCCCTTTTAATGCTCTGATAAGACTTTATGCTTTTCCTTCATATAACCCATCACAAAGGTAATTATGTAATTATTTGTTTGCGTATTTCCTGAGTCTTCAGCTAAATTGTAGGCTCCATGAAGGGAGTAGCTATATGCCTTATTTACTACCCTATCTCAGCTCACTACTATGTGTCTAGCACTGTGTCGGGCATTTAATAGTTATACAATAAATACTTATTGAACAAGTGAAGAAATGAATGAGAAGATGGATATAATTTTATTCTGATAAAATGTCCATTAGTTTAAGCAGTTGATAAATTAATCTATGTACATCTTCAATTTTTAGTATTCCTTGCATGGTTATGAATGGCCTAGAAATATAAATATGAGCTTACCTTTCGTTCATCTATGTCTAAAGAACAGCTAGTGATTTTCCCAAACTGCTCTTAACAAAGATATTGGTGGACAAAATGTATTGGCTTTCCTGGTGAGTCATTTCTTACCATTGGAACTCCATTCCCTTAATGGAGCACCCAGCAGGGAAATAGGTGCTGTGGGAATGAGTTAAATTATACCTCAAGAAGGGAAAATGGCTTGGCATTGAGGAAATAATAGCCAGACTCTTTAATAATAATTAAACAACAGGTCAATTAAGTCAAGTATCCATCATTTAGGTTAAATATCATTACAGCTGTTGATGTCTGGAGACTGAATGACTGATATAATTCCTTATATTTAAGTTTCATAGGAGATATCTTTATTAAATAGGAAAATTCTAGTCATAGTCACTAGTCAATAAACGTGTAGTGTTTACTATGCAACTTATGACATGTCTTTGTTTTAATGTTAATATCTATACTGTATTTAACAAGTTCAATACTAAAAGCAACTATGCTGTTTTTTCTGCATATTTTCCAGCGCCCAAGTTGCTTGTGGCTTCTGCAGTGTGGATTTTTGGAAGTTCTTTTCTCAATATTTATTTCATCAATTTATTAATTGACTTTACAGAAGAGTCTCCACTCTAAAAAAATATCAAGACCTTATCTGCTCATTACCTCAAATTGCTTTAGACAGTAACAAAATAACAAATTCTATAATTTGTACTATACATGCCTAATAGTACATTATCCAGTGTTCTAAATCTATGTGGCTTTGGTTCATATTCATTAAAAATCTGTTTTGCTAACTTTATTTAGAGTGTTAACTTTTTTAAAAATATGATTTAGTATACCTTATCATTTTGTTTTACATAAATTTTAAAGATGGTTATCTCACAGAACTTATCAAAAATACTTAATGCTTTATTTTTTAACAGATTCATTTAAATCATTTTGTTTATGGCAAGAACTATTTAGCCATACTGAACATAAGTCATTTAAGAATTAGTAATAAGTAACAGGTATACGTGCCAGCAATGTACAAGATGCCATCATCGTTCTTTTATTTTTTTTAACATCTTTATTGAAGAATAATTGCTTTATAATGGTGCGTTAGTTTCTGCTTTATAACAAAGTGAATCAGCTCTACATATACATATATCCCCATATCTCCTCCCTCTTGTGTCTCCCTCCCACCCTCCCTATCCCACCCCTCTAGGTGGTCACAAAGCACGGAGCTGATCTCCCTGTGCTATGTGGCTGCTTCCCACTAGCTATCTATTTTACATTTGGTAGTGTATATATGTCCATGCCACTCTCTCACTTCGTCCCAGCTTACCCTTCCCCATGTCCTCAAGTCCATTCTCTACGTCTGTGTCTTTATTCCTGTCCTGCCCCTAGGTTCTTCAGAACCATTTTTTTTTTTTTAGATTCCATATATATGTGTTAGCATAAGGTATTTGTTTTTCTCTTTCTGAGTTACTTCACTCTGTATGACAGACTCTAGGTCCATCCACCTCACTACAAATAACTCAATTTCGTTTCTTTTTATGGCTGAGTAATATTCCATTGTATATATGTGGCACATCTTCTTTATCCATTCATCTGTTGGCCGTCATTATTCTTAATGCTTTTATGTATTAAAATTTTCTCCTCTTGGCAAAAACCCAATGAGATTGGCATCATTATTAACAGATCTACTTTGCAGATAAGTAAAGAGCGGCAGAAAAGGTTTAAGTAACTTTCCCAACTTCACAAAGCCAATGATTCAAACTCAAACAATTGGACTCCAGAGCCCAAGATTTAAATAATTTTGCTATCTACATTGCCTCTCTTTACACATATAGTATTTTAGGTCCTGGAAAAAAGGGAGAAGCAAATAGCAAAAGAAACAACCAACCACAACAAATGAAAAACACTTCAGACCTCAAAGAACTTTTAATCATGAGAGAATTTACAGCCCAATACGTTGACCACCCTTGTAGCCCTACACATATTCCCACAAAGAGACTGAACACACTCACAGCAAAAACACTTTATACGTGTACCCATATACACACTTAAAAGTACAAAGCAAGCTACAGGCGGATGTAAGTTAACCTGTGTGTAGGAAACAGTTCATTAGAACTATCAGAACTAACATGTAGAGATTATAAACTATATGCCAGGCCTTTTCCATATACCATCTCCTGTAATCTTCATCACTTTATAGAAGATAAATCTGAGGCTTAAAGAAGTTCAGTAGTTTGCTGAGGACCACACAGATGACTATGAAAGAGCTGGAATTTAAACCAGGTTCTGAGTCCAAGCCCATGACATCACCACGCCACAGTACAGAAAAGACTAATATACTCCAGAGACGCACCACAAAAGCCAGTAGGAGATGCCCATAATGAAAATCAGTGTCTCCACTTCAGCAATTCTGGAAAATAATAAACTTCAAAATACGGCCTTATGGAGTATAAGGTAGAAGAATGGTCAGAGCCTGTCGAAATTCACCAGAAAATATTTTCTGAACGTTATTAGATCTGACCTGGGGTTTTTGAAAACTTTAATTGTGATTTATGTCCACAATGTAAAGGAGAGAGGAAGACTAAATAGCATATTATCTTTTTAAAAATACATAAACCTCCAGAGTGTAAATATAGTTTATAAGATGAAC